>NC_143013.1:315037811-315232811 GCF_055824585.1 Amblyomma mixtum | reverse complement strand
TGCCGCCGTTTCGCTTCGCGCTCATACAGCCGCCGCCATCCGGGTATCCTCCTCCACGTGAATCACACTATTGTTATAACATTGCTCTGAAGCCTACGCTAAAATCTGTGATGATCCCTGATGAACTACGCCCAAAAACTTGCTTGTTCTAATTCAATCACCCGATGTGAATGGAAAAACTAGAAAACTGGGTTCGAGGCAAAAAACAAGCACTTGGACTGCATACAAGTTCTCACTGCGGGACCTGTAAACCGAATGCGGAGAATGTTCTGCGCCGCGTTGCATCTTTTTGTGCAATATTTCGAGCACCCTGCTCTTAGGAAAGAACTTGGGGGTTCTTCGTCCCTGCAGCGCAGTGCACAATCATGTGGTATGTAAGCGCGCTTCTATGACCCTACCACTGCCACATAGTACCCGCACCACTTCCGGAGTTGCAGCTGGGGGAAGTCTTGATCAACATTAATTTATTTCCGCACTTGTTTTCTTATTTAATCGAGCTTAAGATCTACCTTATCTGTCCTCGTGCCATTGTGTTCATCCTGCGGTCCCCTCCTAATCGTTGTTGTTGTTTCTCCGTATACCTTCCTTTAGGCGCGCGAAACGGTAGATTTCTAGGGCTTTGTAAAGGAGTGGCATTTGCTCGTACAGGAGCGGCATTTCTTTCTTTTTTTTTTGCTGTACGCATCTCTTCTGTGAGAACCACGAGAAAAATTCCATCTAAATGCGGCCGGAGTGTTTAGTTTTTCATCTCTTTCAGTGTTTGTTTCGGCCATTCATGAGGTAAATAAAGTTCACTGTAAACACTGATAACGGGCAAGTTTGTGGCGATTATTCAGCAATCTGATAAAAGAGATTCGTGCTTGGGCAGCATCCCGAAACTGCGGGACGTGAAGGCCCAATAATTCCTGAACACATTCTTTTGTCACACTCTTCCACTTTCAGCTTCACATATAGCTGACGTTGAAACTGTTGTCACGTCATGTGGCATCATGTAACACCCCTCAAACTTTTTTCTTTTGCACATAAGGTCGCATTTATTATTAGTAAGTATAGCTTGGTACTGGTACTAGCGCATGGATAAAGACGCGTCGAAGAGCCACCTGCACTTTGTACTTGGTAACTGCGAAATAGTGATGCACCATGAGCCTCTCGATACCGGCTGGCGCCCTTAGCGTTAATGGCGAGCAACAGCTCCGCTCTGCGGCAGCCTGCCGGGCTAAACGAGCAAAGCTGATGCTCGTATATTTAGCTGCTAGAGGCCGTGCGTTCTCGATGGCATGCGCGCAGTTCGTTCGCGCCTGCACACTTCCTGCTAGTGCGTATACAAGTCGGCTAACTGATGCGGATTCTATAAACACACCTCATCTACCTTGACTTCCAGGGGAGCCACTTGCCTTTGAATTAGTGCTGCATCTGGAGCAGAAAGAAGAGTTCGAGCAAAAATGAACGCTTCGTAAAATCTACCTTTTCGCTGCCAGACTTGCTGGCATTCAACCCTTTCGGGTTATTTTTTTTTTACTGTTTCATTTAAGAGGCATGTTAAAGCGATTCGAGGCCAGCGCCGCCCATTTATTGTTCAAAATAAAAAGTGATTATCCTTCTGGCTACGTTGATGTTTGTCCTGCAACAAACGACAGTTTATCACCTGCAAAAATAGGTTTTTGTAATCTACCACCAGCAGATTCAAATTCCTGACGTGTCCTTTCCAAAATGGACGGGTTGCAATCGTTTTGAAGTGAAAGGCTGTGCAACGTGACCTTTGGTATCCGCGCATAAAATTCGGTGTCGACGCCCGCATTTTACTTGCGAAATCGATCGTGGATGGCAACTCCTGAATGCAGTTTTTTTTTACCTGTCTCTTCTTGTTTATAAGAGGTCTGCTTTCACTGAGAGTGGCGTCTCTGTGAAGTGAACGCGGATAAAGGAAAACTTTAATTTGTTTTCAGTGTCCCTTTAAATAGGGTTTCACTTATGCTCTGCGACCCGTTAAATTAGCTAGAAAGATATAATTCGATTCAAATTCTGGCTCTTCCTGTTTCCAGGGGGCCTAAGACTTTTCCATGTACACTCTTCACCAGTAGCCGTACAGTCCTCATCCCGATGGAACAGTATGTGAATTGCTTCGTGAAGAATACCGGCAGCTGTTCTTTTTTATTTTGTCACGCCCACTTGGCAGTCTGGATCTGTCGCCATCGCACTTCTGACCGTTACCTGAAAGTAAATGAGCGTATCAAGAGTACCCTTTGCGTGTCCGATGAAGAACTAACCAACTCTGTGTGTCGGTGGCGTCGTCAGCAGTCATCTTCATTTTTAACAAATATGTGCACCGACTGAAAGCACGTCACCGCTTCTGCGGACTGCATGAAAAAGTGATTCGTTTCTCTGAGAGGAGACGTTCCATACTTTAACTTGAAATAGGGGGGTGTTTCAGTTGAGCCACTTAATAAACCAGTTACAGTCAAGCGCCTATTCTACATTCCTCGCACTCACACTCACTGCTGTCGCCGCAATAACGTTGCCAAAGACACACGACACGCAGTGGCCATCGGTAGGTGATTCCGCCTAGTGGTTTCCACTAAGGTGTCCATCCTTCTCTGCCTCCTTCTCAAGTCGAACTGCTCGCACCGATACCCGTACGTGGAGTCCACGACGGGGCAGCCACACTAAGCGATGGCAGCGGATGGAACTCGTCATATTATTGAACAATGCGGCAGCCGCGCGCAGACACGCCACCCATTTTCAATGCGCCCCAGAAGTTCTGACGACGATGAGGACAGCTCTCTTTGCATAATGGTATTCATGAAGGCTCTCTCACCCGTATCCTCGAGGATAGGTGGCTGCGAAATTCTTGCCTCGTGCAATGTCTCCCGTATCCCCTCCACCTGTCTCTCTTCCCGTCCACGCAGCTCGCTTCTCAGAAGGAAGCACGCGTCGATTAGCATTTCCATTAAGACGAAGGCGTTTTGGGGGCCGGCAGCTACCTTGTGCGGTGCGCCATTGTGCGTCGTCCAAGAAGTATGGCTTGCGCAGCACGTGTCGCTGCCATTGTGACGTGTGCAATTTACCCGCATTCTTTTAGCTGTGAACGACTGCCGTAATTTCAACTGCAAATACCAGGTGAGACTTCACGATACTGGGGCTACAATTAGTGCAGCTGGCTATGATGTCTACAGCTTAGAGCAAATAACCAACGGCGTAGTAACTGTGCTGCGAACTCAAAGAAAAATGAATCTTATCCACGCCAGCCAAAAGAGTTAAATAGAAGAATGAGATAAGAAAACTTGCGGATGTATAGCGGTGGGGGCTCGTCCAAGGAAAAAGTGACAAAAAACTATTGGAAAATGTCTATATTCTTGAACGCAATGAACAAGGTTGATGATGATGGCACAATTTTTTTTTGTAACATTTCCTGGCTTCACTCTTTGCGAGGACGTTCATGGTGCATAGTAAACTCCATAAATACGCATTGTGCGTTCAGCCCCGTTTTCAAGGCCCACATTTATTATGAAGCCTCTGTACTTTGCAGAACACGTTGTGTCTTAGGTGGAGCCCGATGTTCGATATTATTTTTATTTCTTTTATAAACTTCCCAATGAAAGATTGCATTTTTTAATATGAGCTCAGCTGAACGCTGTTTAACGATTTCCATCTCTGCTATTGATTTCTCGCTTGTTTATAAGGCGCAAATTTGGAAGAATTATTTGACGGAGCTGATACTCTTTGAGTATCGACAGGCATGAAGAAGTAACAGACTTCATTTCCACTGCGTCATGAAGGATTGATGGCTTTACCTCCAGCCAGAGCCGTTAAGCAAACCAACCATACAAGGCTGCAATAACCAGGTGGCGTCTGTGACGAGGAATTTGAAGCTGGACTCGTCCGGTAGGAATTTTGCATAGGAGTCGTGCATGAGGTTGATCATAAAACGAGCAAGATGGCACTTGAGACTGGTACCTCACTAGGTACACATGTTTTCATTGACGGCAGTTTTCTGTTGAGTTGTGTCCAGATCCGCATAAAGCCCAGTGAACGTGGCCAGCAGAATGGAAAGAGAAATAGGCTTTGCGGACACATAATATGAACTAGCGCATAAAAGATGGGATATAAAAGTGGACGAGGCAGTGCATACATATACCTGCATTTAGTGTAGCTGTATTTTGGCTGTTGTGTGAAGGTAATGCACGATATACAGAATAGTAGTAGTGTTCTTTCCAGAAGTACGTTTTATAAGGCAGAACATAGTCGCTCAGTAATATACAACTGAATGGAGAGCGAGGTCCTGGAGAGACGGGATTTTGAGCTCTAACTCTAAGGCATGAACACATAAAAAAATGCATTGTATGGCAGGCTGCACAGAGCAAAAATCAAAGCGAAGGTTTCACCTCTCTTTTTCGTGAGAATCCCTAACATCACAATCCGCATAAATGACCAGAGCGCTAAACCTATAGTGGGACACAGCCTCTGGCGCAAGGGTATGACGCGATAGCTTTGATCTCTACTAAAGCTTCTCAAATCGCTGGTAGTCCTCATACCACTCCACACGCAGTGGTGCAGCGATACGCCACTGCCCTGGCAGGTGGCTGTTTCAAACGCAGTCACCAATGGGGCGTGTGAGGCCCAGGCTTCTCTTCCCGAGCAACCTCTTGCGACCAGTCATCATTTAACCACTGCCTGGCACGATGGGCAGTGTGCTCGCAATCCGTTGATCAGGTTGACACCAGCCGCGGGGGGCAGGCTAAGATGTCGTCACGAGGTCACGTGGTCTAGGCGGTAGGTGGGCCACCTGGTCTTTCGCTCGCAACGCCGCCGACTCGAGCACATTTTGCATAACCAAGACAATTATTTAGTATTAGACTCATTTCGGTCGGAGGCTTGGCTAGGAGACATTTTGTTGAGAGACTTGGACCACTGCGTTTGCAGTGTGCTACTGTTTGTAATGTACTACACTAAAGCACCGAAAAAATAATCCCCTTGAACAAATGAAAAACTCTCCTGGGAGAATTCGGAGGGGGATGTGTGGGTCGGGTCTCTAGCCCGAGATTCCAGCGGCTGGCGCTTCTCTAAGTTCTCGTGCTACGAGGACCCTTTGGGTCCCGAGTCAGGAGCCCCTTTTGGATTCGCCACTTTGGGTCACCAGGTGGATTGTTTAGTTTATTGGGGTTTAACGTCCTGAAACGAATCAGGCTATGAGGGACGCCGTAGTGAAGGGCTCCGGAAATTTCGACTACCTGGGGTTCCTTAACGTGCACTGATACCGCACAGTACACGGGCCTCTAGAATTTTGCCTCCATCGAAATACGGCCGCCGTGGCCGTGATCGAACCCGCGCCTTTCGGGCCAGCAGCCGAGCGCTGAGCCACCGCGGCGGACCAGGTGGATTCTTTGGGCAGGTCTACACCACTTGACGCAGGCCCCCCTTCTCCCCACACAATTTACGTTTTGAGACGGGCCGGTGGGCTGTAGGTTCCAGTCTGGAGACATCGCCTTCTGACCTCCTCCTTCGCTTCTGAGAGCCGCTTGACTGAGTACAGGATATTTTCTGCGAGAAAGTCTGCAGTGTTATAGCCTCTCCACGTATGTCGCCTTGGAACCGGTGTGGGTGATGAATGGGTCGTGTACCGGGGTAGGAAAGCTCGGGCAGCGCCGTGGCGCACTCGTTCATTTCTACATCTTGATGTCCCAGTGTCATGACGAAGCATTGCAGTGCGTTGGGCTGGCCATGATTTTGCGATATTTCGGAAACCTGGGGCCAATTCATCCTCTAATATAATTCATGTACTTGAAGAAGCAGTGGCGATAAAAAGCAAAGCACCAAGGAAAAAAAGAGAGCAATCATAAGAGCTCTAACAACAGAATGCTTTATTCAGCCATAAAAAAGGATATGGGCTGGAAGGGAGGGGGGTTGACAAACAACCTTAACAAGTGCCACCTAAGCAGAGCTCTTCTTTATCGGACAGTGCATTTGTGGGCTGGCTTATGCCCACCAGCGTTTGTTCGCAGTGCTGCAAATTCCTGCGATCAGCTTTCGCGTCGCTCACAGCATACCGCTTGGAACGCGCTGCCGCTCGTTGGGTTTATACGCCAAGCAGTGGGCCTTCAAAACGCCACAACAGCGGGGCCGAGCGGTTCCGAGTGATATTGTTCTTGCCTGATTTTGCGCCCTTGGTAATGGCTACTTTTTTTTTGAGTTTTGGTTTGAAAAAGTATTAATTTTGCGACTGATTCCTGGCGCATTCATGTCTATTAAGATTGTCGCCTCTTGTTTTTACTGCTCTTGATAGACATAGTACAAGAAAAACATCTTTTACGGGGCGAATATTTTCGATGCAGTTGATCTTTAACTGACATTGCATAGTACACGAGCGTCTTTTTTCATTTCATCTCCATAAAAACGCGGCCGCTGCAGCAGTTACCGTATGCGAAGGTAACGACTGCCATTTCGCGCGTGCCTTGAAGGGCGGATTTGGGAATCGCGAAGAAAAAAAAAAGGAACGAGGCCAGGAACCAGGCATGACAGCACACGTGACATTGAAACGGCAGCATAGAAACGAGCCCATGGAGAAGAGAAAACTGGGTGTAATTTCATTTAGCACCGAGCGGCACACCCAGTCTCCTAATCGAGTTGCGACCGAAACACAGAATAACCGAGGGGCGTCTACCAGTTCCCTGGTCTTCCTTTCTGCCCGACAATTACGCACTCCTTCGGTTCGCCGCTTGAACGTGTGTATAGCTACGCATACTTCATAGCCGATGTGTTCCCTCGGGATGTTAAAGCCATGATTGTTTTTTGTATACTTGTAAAGTTTACCATTTTTATGATGCGCAGTTGTAGCTGGGTGCCTGAATCGGCTGGGAATTTTACTCTGTTTAGGAAGGCAGTGCCATGGTATGGCAGTCTGCGGTTACTGACAGACAGAACTGTTTCTTTTCACCTGCCTAAACCATGACGTTCACTTATGTTACCACTTTCTGTGGCATTCCCGCACGCTCCTGATCATAAGCATTCAGTGAAACTCAAGCTATTAGAACTTGCAGTAATTCACCACCCACCGTATGCTTGCCCTCTAGTGATAGGCAAAATTAACAAGCTTATTATAGATTCGAAAGCACTGGTCTCGCACTTACCCTAGCACATGCACTCTCAATATAACTTGTTCCTGTCAGGCGTCACACACTCTCGCTCGCTGTCAGACATTGTACCGATACATTCTCCGCATTGGGGCAATGACTGCGCTTTTATCTAAGCCTGCCGGAATCTGGAAGTAAACAATGACAATGCATTTTCTGGGAAAGAGCAGCTGTCAGTACTGGTAGCGAGTTCATAGAAGCCGCCGACTACTCACCGTTTCAGCTTCTTGAAATCCCTTCGTGACTTTCCATCACATCTTACAAATCAGGTCGTGTCATTTTTAGTTTTTTCCTCCGGCATTGCTCACGGCGTGAACACGACCTATGTATTCCTGGGACGTTGCGTTTCGCCTATGATTCTAATACCCTTACCTTGGAGCTTCAGCTCCGGGTGATAATCCAAGTTAGAGACTATTATTATATAGAGAATAAAAAACAAATTATCTTGTTTATGCTATCAACGCTTCACACCCCAAGCACTCCACACGTCGTGAGCCGCCACGGTGGCTCAGTGGTTATGGTGCTCGGCTGCTGACCCGAAAGACGCGGGTTTGATGGAGGCGAAATGCCAGAGGCTTGTGTGCTGTGCGATGTCAGGGGACGTTTAAGAATTCCAGATAGTCGAAATTATCCCAAGTCTTGCACTACGGCGCCCCTGATTGCCTGAGTCATTTTGGGACGTTAAACTCGTAAAACCAAACCAAATCATCGGCACGTCGTAGCCCGCACATCGAATGCCATTCTGAACGACGCGGACGTATAGAAGCACTAACCAGATGTTTAGAACACTTCACGCGTCCTTTACACGTTACACTAGCATACGTTCGACAAGTTTCGTGGTACTGGGATTTCCACCGTCATGTGCAATAAGTGAACATTAAGCGATAAGCCATCATTTGTAATAAGTCAACATACGGGACAGGTACAGCTAAAAGTATGTCGCTCTTAGACGAAGGCGAAAGTTCCAGTAGCTATTCCTTTTTTCTGAGATGTTTTCACTTCCAGGCGGCCTCTATTCATCACTGCGTGCATTGCTCTGCTCTAGGAAAGCAAATGTCGATGTCGGCAAGTAGAGCCAGGTGACTTGCGGGGATGCTTTCAATGCATGCTTAATTAGAGACCGGTCTGCTTCGTGGAACGGCAGCTTTTTTGCTATGAGCAAATGTCGTGGCTCTACGCTCTCTTGGTGCATGAAGTAGCTCGTTTGGTGCCTTCGCTAGTAGCCTCGGGTGTTGGACACGACGTGCAGCCTAAATGCTTACAAACATTTCCAACCAATCTCTTTTTTTTCGTACGTATTCAGTTAGTTTGACAAGAGCCCTCTCTATCACCGACTGCGAAGTAACAGTGATGGTAATGTCACAGCGCACGCTGATTAACTCGTCTAGTGACAAACTGTTAGTTACAAAGGCAGTTCTGGTTAATGGGCTTTTAGGCACCGTAATTAGTGGCAATGATTACAGGCAAGCGGGCTATTTTCGAGGTGCAACAGGTTAAATGAGAACCACATTATACGTATGTTTGAAGTTAACGTTAAATGAATAGAATGTTGGCGCGTTGATTGCCAGTCGTCATGTTGCTTCAGCTGGGCCTGTCTTTTTGCGCATCCGCTCCAAACATCTTTTTATGGAGGAACTGGTAGGTTCACTGAGAGTTTTAAACGATTTCAGTATAACGTTACAATGCGTCAATTCTAGTACACGCGCGAACTATGTTGTCGTAACTATTATGGTAATCGTAAAAATCAGGCAATAGAACAAGAAAAAGGAAGTTATTTTACATATTTTACATCTATTTTACATATAGTTCAGAGCAGTCTGTAAGGCTCTGCTGATGCCTGACGATCAGGGGTCGTAGGATTCGTTCAGCCATCTACAATAAAAAAAAAAAAAAGTGGTTGAAGTCTGGAGCCGAACTGACGGAAACAACGCTTTCTAAACGACACATCATTGCCGCTGCACTAAGCTATTGCTAGGAGTTCATAATGCACTAAAAGTGTACAATGCTGCTTTTGCTGGCCTAACCTTTCGCCGACGTGTGTGGTGCTTGTGGCCTAAAGGCATTTTTCACCTGCACCGTTCTATCACATTCTTTGCTTCTCTTTATGTTCCTATATTGCATTGTTATATTTTTGTGACCTTTGTTTTCCACATCAACCTTGTATACGCTCCCCCCTTATGTAATACCCCGACAGGGACCTTTAAGGGACAATAAATGATGATGATGATGATGATGATAAGAGAGCACGGGCATGCACGCGAATCCTACATCTACAAACCACACAGAAAGTGAGGAATGATGTAAGAATAGGAATGTACAGGAATTAACCAGGAGGAATTCACGTTTTCTAACAACGTCAAAGATGGACAATAGAGGTAGTACTGTGAGAAGACATCTTTGTCGTTGGACTCTTAGAAAGGAATTACTGTTCTGAATACGCTCGATTTTACAATAATCTGTGGCTGCTGGACTCAAGCTGCAGCGCACAGTTTTCACTACATTTTGACAATGGAGACAGAAGAGAGTACCTGTACGTGAGTACGCAAAAGAAAAACAGGCACAGTTATCTGCTCTGACATCCTTGTCTTTTCTGCTGTGTCTAGACCATTTACTACTAACTAGCCTATCAACTCACTCTAGAAGTGAAAATACGTTTGTACGTTAGAACTCCGAAGATGGACGTCTCGGAGGCGGCATAAATTCAAGTAGATTTGGATATTATAAATAAGTTGGTTATGTTTCACGTTGTGAGGTAACGATAATGTTTAAAAGCACGTGTCACCATAGTACCTGCTGTTATGAAGTCATGGATGCATGGTTGACATATTTAGAATGGCAGATAGAGCGGCAAGAAACGTTCTTCAAAAGCAAATAGAAAGCAGAACTACAATCTAACACTATAAACGAACAAATATGCGCACTAATACTTCGCCGAAGGCAAGTACGCGCCATAGTAAGCTTACCTTGACGTCTAAAGGGGAACCGAAAGAAGACACTGCAGCTTGCAAACGTATATCGCATTACTCTTTGTCGCTTACACAAACTCAAAGCAACATAAATTTTTGCGATAGGGTCAATGTGCCTCCTTCAAAGGGACAGTGACGACAAGGTGAAGTTGGCCTGTATCTACGGATACCGCGTTCTTATCTCAAAGAGACAACTCCTGACAAAATGGAGCTTTTATGACACAGAACAAAGAAACGAAGTAAGGCGTCGCTATCACCGGCCGAAATAGCAAGAAAAATGCGCCCGTCGACACAAGTTTTTGGCGTGGTTTCCAGAGGCTGCGCTACACCACTAATAAATTAAAAACGGTGGCAGGTTGTCGTTTTCATAACGACCATTACGAGTTTCAATCTACTAGCGTGAAGAGTTTTATATCGGATTTTCTCAACGATATATGCGTCCTTTGGCACCGGAAAAATGTCAACATACCTAGAGAGAGCAAAAGAATCAACATTTGTTGAAAACAGTTATTGCATACAAGTGTCACCTCAATGCCATCATGAGCATCGTGAGCAGTTTCATTGGTGATGCAAAATAAGTTTTTGAAATATGTGCAATATTTTAATTTCTATTAAATTTGTTTCCACTTAGAGGTAAGATAAACTCTAAGTTTACTGTTTAGTTAGTTTGACTGCATTTAATTGCTGCAGTTTTCTGATGGAGCTTTTTCGTTTAACTGATGACTCTATCTCAGTGCCATACAGAACAAAGTGGAGCTAATATACAAGATACAGCAAGAAGAAGGTCGTAATAGCTTTCATATTGAACGAACGTATATAAAAGTACCAATAATACTAGAGTAAAGCAGTTTTAAACAATCATGACAACAGTTACTAAGGCATGTCGATAAGTCAAATGCAATTTTTCTTTTCCAATATGAGGACTTCACGAACCTTTTTCTGAAACTACAATGAGGCCTTTGAAGCTTTTCAGTGTGCCCTGACACGTTGTTCTGTGTTTACTGTCGAGAAACAACACATCCGCGATAGCTCTGTTCCGGTCTGCAGCTAGACTAAGACTGCAGCAGCGAAAGCCGTTTTAGAAGAGCAACAGAACCGATCAGTTGATGAAGTAATTAAACTGACGTAATCGTCCCATCTAATAACAGCATGGCGGC
The DNA here is from genome assembly GCF_055824585.1 of Amblyomma mixtum. Lineage (NCBI taxonomy): Eukaryota > Metazoa > Arthropoda > Arachnida > Ixodida > Ixodidae > Amblyomma > Amblyomma mixtum. The sequence continues at coordinate 315,221,561 of NC_143013.1, read as the reverse complement.
CCTAATCGCTGAGCGTTACGGCTCACAATCGTTTTGAGCTTTCGGCTTAGAGCAGCGCGCCTCGTCTCCATAAAAACAGTGAGATTAATACGTGAGCTCGTTTTAGTGGCTCAACTCATCGTGGCTCATTATTTTAAACCACAGGTCCCACGTTTCATAAGCATGAAGCACGGTTAACATGGCGTGCGCGCGTTGTGGCTACGTTTTTAATTATGCGCTTGATGGGCCGCGCAGCCGACTCGAAAGGAATAATTTTACGGCGCCAACTCTGAAACACTTGATGAAACATTTGATTCGAAAGACTGCCCTGTGAATATATAATAATATAATGGCTCGTATTCGGACGACACAGTTATGTAAATTGAGGACAACTTAAGCAAGATGGTGCGGCTGGAAATGAAAGCTGCGCGGGTTTTTTCTTGCTTTATATTTACAGCATGAGCGCCCTTGTATTACGATTCAACGAGAATATTTTTCGTCGCGGCGAAGTGGCTTTTTTATTCACGCCAGGGTTGTGGGATCGCGTCTTTGGCCGGGAGGCTGTATTTTGAAGGAGGCGAAATGTAAAAATAAATAAATAGACAACCAGTGCCGTGTGGTTTCTGGTGCCTTTCAGAAGCCTAGGTGGTCTACATTCATGTGGAGCTCTAAACTACGTCATCTTTGACAGTCCACGAGAAGCTTCGGGGAATTAAACGAGCGCATGCTATTGCCACACAAGAAATGTTGCCATTGTTGAAATGAGTTTCGCAGTATTTCACAGCCTTATTACAGAGCTACCAGTTAAAAATACACGTATTTACTAAAGCACAAACGCTGCACGGAAAAAAAGTTTGTGGTGTTTACGCTCAGTCAGCTGGTGCGTACGCATGGCTAAACCAGTCCTGTGTAAGTGCGCTGTGAGCTTTTGATTTCTGCCGGATATCCTGCCGCAAACTTTGCTCAAAAACTATTCAAGAAATAAACTTCGAGTGCTCTTCGAGATCGTACACTAACGTAAACTCCCCAAGGACAGACACGCGATGTGTTACGTGCTGCCGGGCCGGCACGGCATTTCAGAATTCCGGCACCAATTTTAAGAAGCAGACGTGCAAATGCCTACGTGAATAATGAAATGGTGCCCACGCTGACCACACATATTTTTTTTTAAATTTACGAAGCAGTATTCACGAACTCGTGAATGTTTATGAATTGTTACCGGAGGAATAATAATTTTTTTGTGTGTTTTGGAGCATCGCTTTCTCTTTTTTCTTTTCTACAGTGCCGTAAACCCGAGTGTTTCGTGATTAAACGCGAAAACGAGTAAATATGACCAGCCAACAGTATAAAATGGCCATCATGCAGATTCAAAGAAAGTTTACGTGGCTATTGAGTCGGGAAAATGTGCTGTCTGGAGAGTTTAAAAAAAGCAAATAAATTTATGCCTCAATCGAAGTAACTCAGCATTTCTAATGCGTGGCGCGAGCATATTGCTCGACGACAGTTTCTCTCTGACAGAGTAAATTTGTTGCCTTTTCATGAAACTTGAGAACTATTTTCGTAAACATCTTAGCTTCGCCTTCAAAGCCGCTTCTCCAGCGCACTAGATCGGTTGTTTGTACGCAAAACTTCAAGATATGAATAGTTTGAATTTTGACGTACAACTAATAGAGCTATGGGGGTTTCAGAGAAAGGGTAAAAATAAGAGTGCGACCTCTCCAAGTGCCTACAAGCGAGTCGGCTCCGTTAAGCAGTTTTGCTGATGACTAAAAATGCAACGTGAACAGAAAGGCTGAATCCCAAGTCTGATTCCTAACGTAGCCTATTTACTGTCAGAAGGTATAATTACTGCTGTTCGGAAGTGTTGGTGGACCGCAATTGGATGTTCTCTCTGGCAGGGAATGCTTTAATACGTTAGCGTTAGAGCCCCCATGTTGTAAAAAAAAACTGCCCTTTGGTGTTCCTCTGAGGTTGCTGAGAAAGTGGGAGCAGAAGAAAATTTTTCGTCCTAATCGCCTCGAGCGGTATTCGAACCTGCGGCGGCGTGAACAGATGAACTATGCTTGCCGCTGATTTAGACCACTAGGCTATCTCCGGAGAGAGAAGGACTTGAGAGGGACACAGGACTTGCAACTGAAGGAATTGGAAGCAAAATGACGGCCTTGAGGAATCAAACGCGCATGCCGAGCTATCCCCTAATTTGAGGAGAAAGCTAGATAACAAGGTAAACTGAACTAAGGCAAGCTGGAGGATTAAAAACAATCAAACGAGCATGGAAAAACAGGAAGCAGGTCTCCTCTCCCTAAGCCTCCATTCAAATTATGCCTTACCAACTAGCCCAAACTTCCACCTTCCTCGTGCTGTGCTTTAGATATCGCCTCTATCAACTTCCAAAGGCAAGAGGAAGCAGGAACTTTCTTGCGGCACTTGAGTGGAAAGTGCGTTGAACTGAAGATAAGCCCGGTAATGTAATCATCATGAAATACATTCTGTGGATTCCCGTTTCAATGAGAGCGGCGGAGTTCCACAGACTTCACTTCATGAATGCTACTTTAGCCCACTTTACGGCTGTTATCTGAGGTAGGTTTATGACAATTATTGTTTACGACTTAAGCAGGACTGCCGATCACACTGGTTTGTGCTTGTCTTTACTGGAGCGCAATGTGAAAATAAATACAGACACGTGTCAAGTCACTCCCTGTTCCGTGTCTGTTTTGTTCTGCTCGCATAATGTTTATTCTATGGGAGTAATTATCATAAAGCGCATTCATTGCGGCCACTACGGTGGCTCAGTGGATATGGCGCTCAGTTGCTGACCCGAAAGGAGTAGGTTCGATCCCGGCCGAGAGGGTCCAATTTTGATGGAGGCAAAATTCTAGAGGCCCGTGCACTGCGCGACGTCAGTGCACGTTAAAGAACCCCAGGTGGTAGAAATTTCCGGAGCCCTTCACTACGGCGTCTCTCATGGACTATGTCGCTTTGGGGAGTAACCCCCCCCCCCAAACCTAAACCTGAGCAGCCATTGCAATATTAACCTTTTTCATGACTCTGAAGTATTAGTAATGAATTTATAACGAATCCCGCCTAAGGCGTGGGTATGAACAGGGTGGGTGTTAAGCAAGGACACTATACCTGTGGATGGATTTCAGGGAAGAAGGATTTATACGGGCCTTCTCACGTAACTAGCGAAAATTATTTAAAGAAAGTTGTACACCGCACATGGGGCAAATCAATGACTTATTGCATGCTGCCGTAGAGTTGTGCAACTCTGATTTTTTTTTAATTTCCCCTGATTAGTTCATTACCTTTTCTAGTTCAGAAAAGGGCTTTACTGCACAACGCAGAAACAAACAAAATGTTTTCGAAGTCAAGCGAACGGAATAGAAAAAGAAAAGCTGAGAAGAAATATCAGTTTGCAAAAAAGGCTGCAGAGCCAAAACCAGTCATGCTTTGTGCATGGCCTAATTAGGCGGATTTCCTTCAGCCTCACGATGGGGAAAGGATGAAGCGAAGGTTTGGTATCTTTCTTGGTATCTAAAGCAGGCCGCTAGGCAGTATAACGACGTGAATCTTAATTTTTTTTTTTTTTTTTTTTGAAGAGCGCATGACTCTTTCTGGCTTCGAAATTTCCCGACGTTTCCAAGCTCTAATTGAAAGACGTAGTATCCGGGGAAAAAGAAATAAAAGTCAGCACTCCTTTCGCTGCTGGTTAGGCTGTTCGTATGATGAAATCTCATGTTTGAGAAGATCTTGTCTGCTCAGATAGTAAGTTCATTTCAACAGAAAAAGAAAAGACAACGCCTACCATTGTTAGTAACTCAAGTCACAAAAGTAAACAGGAATAAATGGCAGAAGAAAATGGGGTCGCCTTTTCAAAGCAGCTGAGCAGCAATCAGTGACTTTTCTGTAGTCTTTTAGAGGCCGACAGAAAGGTAGAATAACAACGAAACTTATTTTTCATTCAATAAGCCATTCATTAGAACCTCTTTCGTGGAAATCCCTCAAATTAGGACATGCCCGCTTCCTGAGGCACTCTGCAACAGGGCAAGTTCATACCCGCGAACGTAATGAACGCAAATTACAACGACCTCTTACTTGTACCCACTCTAAACTAAGCATGGCACAAACTCGCATCTTTAGAAAAATCTAAGCAAACATCCTTATTTCTCTTGCTACGTTGCACATCTGTCGACTTCGTTCTCAGATGCCTCCTGCCCCAGTTGCCCCTCCCCGTACACTAAGCTGGATCCGCTCGAAGTGCCCGGTATACACACTTATCCTCTTTTAATTCCTCTCTCCGACTTGTAATGCCTAGCTAGTGTCGCCTAACTAGAGGACCAGATGGCGTTTGCGCGCCAAGCTGTAGACATTTTAACACTTAGTCAGTGCTCTTTAATGAAGTGAGTCTAGACAAAACACTGAATAGACATGAGGATATTGTGGGCGTACCTGCACGGTGTTAAAGTTGGACTCCCAGGATATTTTAAAAACGTACGACGAGCTGTACATAAAAGCCTCTTTTGCACGTGGGTTGTGTGATCAGGCGTGCACGAAGTAACACTATATTTGTTGTAAGAGGACAATATTTTTCTGTGCAAATGGTTGTGCGAAATGGCTAAACGCTTTCATACATGAAATGGTATATATGATCTCCTCGGCTTCAGCGGTGCAAAAGTCCAAACGGTTGAAATATGTTGCACTTACGCTGAGCTCCAGCTGCATCTCTAGCACAAAACTCAAAAAGAAACCTTTATAGTGTATTTGGGCAATTATGCTGATAAAAGTAACCATATGTATTTATTAATTCGCGTTACACCTAAAGGCCTTCATGCGAAGGATATTGTACGGGGGGGGGGGGGGGGGTCATTGGCGGGAGGGCATTACACATATTTGGAAAAAATGTGAGTGAATTCACTTTCGCTGCGAAGGTGCGTATTTCTTTAGTATTCATGGGGTAGACGTGTTGATATATCAAAGTGCACGAAGTAAAAAACACTGGTATCAGAAATAAGCATTCAGAGGTACATCTCAATATCAAAATGGCAGGAAAAGTTCCACTTAAATGCTCACTGCCTCATGACATGAACTTTGGGGGCAATAAAACTTGTCTTGAACGCCAGCTCTGCAGCATGGAAGTTGCATTCCAATCATGTCCAAATTAATGCTCAGGTTTTAAGTCAAAGGGTGCAAAGGCGAAAAATCTATTTTCTCTTTTCACCATTACACCCGTTCACATGCGTCTGTACTATGACTTGTATTCGAGCCGTCACCTTATCGCACTGCTTAGTAAATTGTTGCACTGAGCTTTGCGTTCAGTGCATTACAAAATCATGGGAAATTGCAGATATTTTAGAGCACGCAACAAATTTTAAACAAGGCAACAAATAAACGTTTCTCAGGCTGCATATGACGACAAACTGCGCTAAATGTATAAAGAGACTTTTCGAAGTCTAAACACTGTTTATGCATTCTGCTTTTCTTTTCAGCTTCAGAATGTAAGAATTGACAGTGTAAGTTGACAGCGACCACAGCCTGACACATGGCCCCTTAGACTGTTTAATGCACCTTAAGACAACGCAGGAGCAATAAAAGTAGACAGCGATAGTGAGCATATTAGGCCTTTGAAAGAGAAAGGCCTCGTCGAAAATTTCAGTACTAGGTGTTTCGCTTTGCGCACGCTTATCTGAGGGCGATGTCACGCGGAAGCGCTTTCATGAAACTGACTGGCGCGACATGCGGCTGTGCATAGCTGAGGGAAAAAAATCGATCGAACAAAAGCCCGTTGGTGTCTGTGTTTACTCTTCACAACACGCGAGGCGGACAGCGATGTCGATCGCCAGAAAAAGTTCACGTCGCGCACTCCTTTCTCTCAAGTGAACTTGGCGTGAGCTTCCAGCTCTGCACCCCCTTTTATCGACGCCCGCAGAAAAGACGAGCATTCTCAAGTTATGTCCGATATTGCGTGTCCAGCTGAACCACGCTGCCAAACTTCCGCGTGGGTGGGACTTTATGAAAGATGACAGGAACAGAAGCGCAGGGAAGAATACTTCTGATGCGCGTGATGAACAAGAATTTTCTTTTGCCCTGTCTTGGCCTTCAGCTTGAGGGCTCACGAACAGGTTTTGGCAGATACGAGGTCTGTTAGAAAAGTATCCGACCTTTGGCTGAAGAAAAAAAACTGGCATAACTGGAGCGTTAGAAACCTAACAACCTTCAAAGTAGTCTCCTTGGGGCTCCATATACATCTCTCAGTGGTGCTGCCATTGTTGGAAGTATTTTGAAAAGGCCCTTTTCGGAATAGAGTTTAGCTCTGCTGTCGTTGCAGCCATAATGCCCTTTCTTTTCTGAAATCGCGCTCCTTTCAATGGCCTCTTGATTTTAGAAAACAGCCAGAAGTCGTAGGGGGACATATCAGGAGAGTAAGGAGCCTGTTGAACTACAGGAGTCTGGTTTTTCGCCAGAAAAGTCTGAATCAAATGCGAGGAATGTGCAGGAGCAATGCCGCGAGGGATGCGCCAATTTCTTGTTGACCTCAATTCCGGACTCTTGCGCCGCACAGCACCACGTAGGCGATGGAGGACATCCCTGTAGTACTCTTTAGTCATTATTTGATCCTGTGGGGTGCGTACTCGTGATGTGCCACACAGAGAGAGTCAAAAAAGCAGTCAGCATCATTTTGACATTGCTGCGCACTTGGCGGGCCTTCTTTGGTCTTGCTGACGTGGAATGCGTCCTCTGTGACGACTGGGATTTGGTTTCCGGGTCGTACCCGTACACCCAGGACTCCTAACTAGTGATTACGGCGTCGGTGAAGTCAGGGTAACTGTTTGTGGAATCCAGCATCTCCTGTGAGACTTCAACACGAAGCTGCTTTTTCCCCGCCGTCAGCAGCTTCGGCACGAATTTCGCCGCAACTCTCTCCATGGCCAAATCTTCGGTGATAATGGAATGTGCAGAAAAATTGCTGATGTCCACCTCTTCCGCAATTTCTCGGATAGTCACACAACAGTCCCGCATCACCACAGCGTTCACTTCGGCAATTACCTGGTAATTTAGGCATGTTGATGGCCGACCGGAGCGTGGCTTTCTCTCCACAGATATGCGGCCGTCTTTAAACCAGTTGCACCACTGCTTAATCTGTGTGCTGCTCATAGCATCATCACCGAAAGCCGTCTAAACATTTCGAATGGTTTCCACTTGGCTATCGCCAAGTTTCTGGCAAAATTTGTTGCAGTAGCGCTGCTCCTCTCGCTCCGCCACTTTCCTTGCAACAAAAAACCGACGAGAGCACTGCGCACTGCCCCACTCAAACGCTGCTTCCCAGCGACTGACGCTATCGGCAGGCGGGAAAAAATTCGTGCATGCGCACGAGGGTACAAGGTCGGCTGCAGTAAGCGCGCTTGTTTCATATCCACCAGGTGTTCGCAAAAAAAAAAAATAAAGTCGGATACTTTTCTAACAGACCTCGTATATCTGGCCACCTTATAGGTGGTAGCTTTCGGGAACGTACAAAATTTTCTGAGCAGCAACTGGATGTGAAAGTTAACTCAGCTTTGTTTTTATTGCTTACCACGCATCCCGCCAACACCAGACAGTACTGGCTGAACTAACTCATGCTCCAGACTTCAAAAGCATCGTGAAGTTGCACGAAAACAGCGCAAACTACACAAGAACACATCACGAGCTAGTTTGTTTTCCATCACACGAAAACAGCGCAGTGAAGTTGCACTAAGCCGTGAGGACTACTTCAAGGTAAGGCAAGCGGTTCCATTGCTTTCAGTCACGGGCACAATGATGACATGGGTCTGGTAACTTCTACCGTAAGTTTCTAATATCAGTGCTGTGTTAAAGCGCTGTGACAAAAAGAATTGTTCGCTGGTGAAAGAAATCAAACTAAGCAAATAAATTAAAAGAAATGCAGAAAGCTCTCGCTCAAGAGTGGCACCCTCGAGAATCACAATGGCGCATGGCATATGCCATCAGAGCTGAAAACTGATATGAGTGGCGTAGACGCATCATTTCGCGTGTATTTTGTGCTGAAATAACTGACCTGCATCAATGACAAGAATGCGAAACTACGAAATATTGTTTTCTTAGCGACCACGGTCAATACGAAAAAGCAAAGCACATTGCAAAGAAAGGAAATTTCATGCCAGTTTAGGAACTGAGAACAAGGCTCTTCTTATTTCAACCTGTCCAGCATGTCACAATAAATGCTATATCTAAGTGTTACTCCACGAAGTGTACCTTCATTGCCCCTTGAATGAATCGCCCTTTCATTTTAATTCATTTGTGACCACTAAGATGAAGAACGTACTAAAATTATCCAGACGCTGCCTTTTTTCTCAAGAGCAGCTCTATTCTTGGAGCGGTGATCTTCGTTTCTGTGTCGCTGGGAGAGCGAGGGATGAGAGAATGACAGAAAATGGTCGCCAATTAATTCAGCGGGGGAAGGAGGACGAGCACATTTCTATAAACAAAAGCCTAAAGCGCAGCAGCCAGTTTTGTCAGTACGTGCGCCGCAGTCGAGAATTCCGAAAACATTCTCCAGCAGTAGTGTGTTTTTAATTTAAAGGGATTTGGTGCGACCGATGGTCTGTAAATTGTCTCCTTTATTTCGTTTTAGTTAAGCAGTTTCTTTCTTTCGTCCTTTGCTTTCAGTTTCTTTATAATTTTATCTCAAGCCTACTGAGCTCTGACTGAAGAGCTTTACTTCTTAGTTTCGATTTCTTTTCGACCTCCGTCTCCAATAAAGTGGAGGCCGTGTCCGCGAAATGTGCTGACACGATCGTTGTAACCCTGGGGAGGAAGGGGCGAGGAGGGCCGCTTAGTTTCGTCGTTGGTTCGAGCACTTCGTCTTCTAATTAACGACCACCGCATTACAAAAAATTGGCAGGCAATGGCCGAATGAAAGGGGCCAATATATGAACAGCGGAGCTTCGTTAAACTCGAGAATAGCTGACGTTGGCAGGAATGCTGTCGACGAAGGGAGCTAAATTGGTGCGATTAAAAAAAGCGGAGAAATGGTATATTTATGCATACGTTCTTGTAAATATCGTGTGCAGTGAAAGATTAACTTGAGAGCCACAAACAAAGCTCACTCACTTCCTTAGCATTGGTTGTTTTAGTTCAGGCAGATTATACCTGTACACGCTTATTGCACAATAGCGCGATGAATCGCAATGAAACCCGCTTAAAGACGGACTGTAGGTCAGCATAGCGATCAGGACCACGGCAAATGAAACAGGTAATTTGGTGAAAAGGAGAGATTTCTCAATTTTTTTTTGCAGCCCACTAGTCTTTATAGCTCTCTTGACGAAAACTTGTAGCGAATTGGGAGGTAAAAGATCAGAAAATGTCGTTTCCTGATGTATAGTCATAAAAAATTCTGAGCGAATCGCGCTTGTGAGGGTCCCACAGCATGGTGATCTCCGCAGGTTTCCGCCGACGAAGCAACACCATCTTATTATCAAGAAGAAGACTGATTTCATGGGGTTTAACGTCCAAAAGTGACTCGGGCTATGAGGGACGCCGTAGTGCAAGGCTCCGGATAGTTTAGACCACCTGGGGTTCTTTAACGTACACTCACATCGGAAATTACACGGGCCTAGCAAGCATATCGCCTACATCGAAATTCGACCGCCGCGGCCGAGATAGCACCCGCGTCTTTCGGGTCAGCAGCCGAGTGCCATAACCACTTGGCCATCATGGTGGCTACGAATAAGAGGAATGAAAAGATCGGCGGTTTCGTTCGTTGCAATGCAGCATTTTTGTGAGCAGAAGCACACAAGGCGATGAACGAGCAAAATGATGTTAGGAAGCTTGACTGATTTTCTCAGCTTGCACTTTTTTCTGCTACTGCTATCATTATGTATTTAGCATTTCGCAACGAATTTAGGTATAGTTATTCTGTTCTCTTTTTTTTTTGCGCATGAATCTTGTTGAGGTGTGCAATAAGGCCTCGATTTTTTTTATGTACACGTGCAATAGGTTTTGAAAGTTATTCTGGTAAGAAACGATCTCTTTTCGATATGTATGCTGGAGTTCTTTTAATTCCATGAGTACTTTGCATCGAAAAAAATGCAGGAGATGTGTTGCAGTCAATGGGGCTTTGTAAACGCGCTGATAAAATAGACTTGTGCTCTTTCACTAAGACTATTTACCGCCCAAAGAACGACATTACGGGAGTTTTACTTGTAATTACTCAACAAATGTACCAGCTAGCCTAGAATAAAATTCAAATTTGAAATCGGCATAAGGAGTTACTATATCTGCGCCAACTTTGGTTACATTTTATATATAAATAAAGAAAATGGTTTCAATTGCCGTGTCCCGCCCTCTTCCATACTCTCTAAGTAGCACTGATACCAAGAAGTGCTCGTTGCATTATAATAGCAACTGCCGCTATTTTAGATGCTAGGTCTAATTGAAAGCATTTGATTGACTACACTGGATAATGAATGAAGGATGCAAAAACAGCGGAAACAGTGGGACGATTAAACGTTGCGCGCGGCAGACAGCGCTAACTCGGCCACCTTTACACACTGTAATCTATTTTCATTTCGACAACGCTGCAGCGAGTACGTGCTGAAGAAACTTCCAAGCGCTTTCGTTGCACCGTAGGCAAAGCAATGAGAGCGACAGCAATGACGTTTTTTCCTGAACGGCAAAAACCCACCTGCGGCACGTGGTTGTTTTTTCTTCCGCTTTCATTAATGTCCCTTTGATCAAAATACAAAATTAAAAATCACATCACCTATGCTCCTTACTATCGGTGACTGTTGGCTTCGGTCATTTACGGCGTAAGATGTAAGTAGTTTGGCTTGATTTAGGAATGTTTATTGTCCCAAAACGACTCAGGCTAGGACTGACGCCGTAGTGAGGGGCTTAAGAAATTTCGGCCACCTAGGGTTCTTTAGCGTGCACTGACATCGCACAGTACACGGGCCTCTAGAATTTCGCCTCCATCGACACTCGGCCACCGCAGCCGGGATCGAACCCGCGACTTTCGGGTCAGCAGCCGAGCACCATAACAACTGGGCCGGCTCAGCGAACAGTTATAAATATTTGAGTGGCCTTTAACATGGTAGAAAAGATCAGAGGGGGTTTTTGTTCTCACAAGCTTGGCATAGCTAATGTCTCCGTTAGCCAGACCTTACAAGAACGAAAAGGAGAAAACACGTCCACATGCCGGCTGTCACGCTTCAACGCTTGCCCCGCATGCGCAGTGCTCTTTAAGATAAGATGTGCTCACTTGGCGAGTCAATAATTTGCGTGTTCCCTTTAAATCGGACTACACTGAATATTTGGTGAGCAACAGGATATGGTTCAAAGGGTTCAGTGCATTTTTATCTGAAATCGCACCGCAAGCGAACACTGAAATATAGAATACTCGTTTTACACGTTTTGCCGGTTTCAAAAATTTAGACCAATCAGTTGGACTGATGCGGTGAAAATGTGATAGTAGCCTTCTTTCAATCACCAATCGATTCCAATTCTGAGTCTATTTCGCTTCATAACACAAAACTACAAAAAAAAAATAGAGGGGCACAAGCTACGCCACATGGGCATGACACGATCGCGTTGTGGGTTAACTCCCATATATATATTGAAAGTCATTCTCTACTTAACATTCATAGATCTTTGGCAGTCGTCATACCCCTTCTGGCTCAGTGGTGCAGCGGTTAAGCGATGGCTGGTGCTCCCAGTGCTGGCCCAAGCCTTGTGCGGACCAGGTTGCTCTTCCCGAGCCACCAATCATAATTTAACTGCCGCATGCCACAGTCGGCAGTTTTATCACAATCCTATGTGCAGCTTGTGATGACGCTGCAAGGTCACGTGACTTATGTGGCCCACCTGTCTCTTAGTTTTCTTTCTGGGCAGCACTTACCAGAGGACTGCTCGAGATTTTTCGCTCACAGTGCCAACGCCGACAGCGCCGACACCGGATTTTCTGGACAACGTGGCCTTTAACGGTGTCCTGCTAATACTTGAGAATGATAGATCGCAGTGAGCCCTCATACCACTACCGACTCAGTGGTGCAGCAGTTAAGCGATGCCCCACAGCATCGGCAGGTGGCTGTTTGAAACAGTCAGCGACGCGGCTTGTGAGACCCAGGTTGCTCCTCTTGCGCAGTGCGAGAAGGAATCGCCCCCCGCAAGCTTCATTTTTGCGCACATTGCAATTCGGAAGGATGTCTATTTTGCACGTAGGACTACTGTTGTTGCCCAAGTCAATTTCTTAGTCATTTTCATTTTTGGTGAGTCGCTCTTTGTCCTCTTTCTCCTCTCCCCTTCAAGTGGATAGGACAATGGTTGGAAGGTGGCAAGGGGAGACAGAGAAATCTTGCTATACCCAACCTGCCATGCATGGTCGCCAGGTTGAGGCTCCACACAGGAGTCGACACCGCGGGAAGGTTTTTGCCTTCAAGGCCCTCCTGTTGATATCGCATTAAAAACTGGCAAACGAGATGAGCCTTACGTTGAAAATAAGCTCCCTTCCCTCTGTACATATGGATAAGTTCAAGATTTCAAAAGATGTGGCTCCGTTCTCTAACTCTAGAGGTGTTGCTTGAATGACTGCAAATAATACACGTTTTCCTTTGGTTGTACTGAAAGAGCCTTCATTTGAGTGCTAAAGTGGTCACGGCCATTTAGTTATTCGCCGTTTTGTAAATAACTGCCTATGGTGCGTAGCAATCAAAGCACTTTCAGCTTCAGGCTCTCAGAGTTTCTGTATAGCACTGATGGTAGCTGCGCCCCGCCGCGGTGGCTCAGTGGTTACGGCGCTCGGCTGCTGACCCGAAAGACGCGGGTTCGATCCCGGTCGCGCCGGCTGAATTTCGATGAAGGCGAAATTCTAGAGGCCCGTGTACTGTGCGATGTCAGTGCACGCTAAAGAACTCCAGGTGGTCGAAATTTCCGGAGCCCTTCACTGCGGCGTCCCTCATAGACTGAGTTGCTTTGGGACGTTGAACTCCAATAAACCAATAAACCAAACGTTAGTAGTTGCAGCTCAGCTACCGAGGCCGACTAGGCGAAGTCAGCAAAGATCATACCTTACTTCCAGTAAGGGATAAACTAGTTTCTAAAGCATCCATAGGTGCATAATTTGTCCCGCTTTTTCATGTCAGATTGCTTGCAGAGTGATTTACTTAATTATTTGGAATTTACTTGTGAGGAGCCCGCAGCTGGGACGATGCTTCAATTGAAACGAATCCGCACACAGGTTAGCACATATAGTAGGAACCCAACGGGCTCTTAGGGTGTCATTAGATTCAAGCCCATCCAGTGGGGTTGCTGAGTGCAGTGGCAGAGCACTACGTAAGATAATTATTGTTCCCGGCTACGCCCGCCGCGAAACATTTGCTCATGGTGACCTTAAAAAAAAAAAAGAAAGCTGACAGCGCTGGCGATGACCAGCGGATGATATACAGCTTCCTCGACCAAGACTGCTTCCCGGAGAGCGATCACTGTTTACTTCTTTTCCTGTGCTGCCAGCAGAATCTCTCGTTTTTCGTTTGATCTGCCTGGGGTGTCCCGGAGCGACGCTGTACTTCTTGAAAAAGTAGTTATCACAGGCACCTGATAAGAAAATCGCAGCGGGGTGCGCGCCGAAGCGCGCAGTAAGAACTCGCCCAGGAGAAGTGTTTTAGTGGTTTCCCTTTTTTTTATCGATTCTTGGGCTGACAAACCAAATCATCATTAAAAGAGCTGCTGGAAGGTGCGGGTAATTTTACTGCGAAAAGCACTGAACGTAGCACCACACATTTGGCCGATTGTCCTTGCTTCTGCGAGTGCAGTGGCCTTCTGGGATATTTCGACATTTCCATTAGTCGAGTGGCGCTGCCGGATTGGCTCCGTGGTAGCCCTGGGCTGGCGCTCACTGCTTCTGTTCAGAAGCCAAGAACTGTTCGTTGCTTTCTGCTTTCTTCCACGGGAGAACAGAAAGGCAGTAACCTGAAACTGGATTCCTATTTTGATGTTTTATGGATTCTCTGGACATATCCGCGGATCTTATTGTTGCCACTTAGGAACTAATGCATGCACCTCAGTGGTCGTCTTTTTTATTTATGCCCTTCGTGCGCCAGTAAGTGGTTTGAGTGGCTCAGTGGCTATGGTGCTCGGCTGCTGACCCAAAAGACGCGGGTTCAATCCCGGCCGCGGTGGCTGGAATTTCTTTGGAGGAGAAATTCTAGAGGCCCATGTACTGTGCGATGTCAGTGCACGTTAAAGAACCCCAGGTGGTCGAAATTTCCGGAGCCCTTCACTACGGCGTCTCTCATAGCCTTAGTCGCTTTGGGGCGTTAAACCCCACAAACCAAACCAGTATGTGGTTTGAATACTTATCGCAGGCATTTTTCACGCCTATAAGGAATAACCACTTTTGGTGCAGTGCCTATGTACTATCAGCAAGAAATGAAACGCGAACAAGACAACTGAGCAAAGGACAGTAAAATAAAAAGCTCTTAGACACGGGAAGCTCATTAAGGGCTCAGGTTATTTGAATTTCGAAAGCGCTAACAGTCGTCTTGAGAAATGTTAATCAATCTCGCTTGTAGTTCCTCTCTAGGAGCTCATATGTTGGTGTTTTTGTGTTGCTACCACAGTTTTCTTGTTTGCGTTTCATTCGTCGCTGATAGTACTCTGCAGTATTCGCCAGCTGTCTCCAAAGGGCCACCAAGGGACTTAATATAGAGCATGCAAAGATAAACGCACAAGTGAAATTTCTTCCGAGTTAGAAAAACTCGCAGCTGATCTACGGGAAGAAGAGGACGTAGTCTGCATTACCCACGTGGCTACAAACTGTATTTGCAGTCTCCCTTCAAACTGTAAGTGCTTTGGGCGGTAAATAATTTATTGCATGAAAATTATCGTTGCTCTCCTCGTGTACCTTTCTTTTTCATTTCTAATCAAAACAATAAATTCATTTCAGTTTAAGACACTGTATTCACTTAAGTACAGAAATGTGAAAGCAGCAAGGCAAGACATCCTGCTTCAGCCACAGTTTAATCTATCTCTACTTGCTTCCATGTGACTGAAACTAGACTGCACACCACGGGCGGTGTTAATGAATACTTCTTTGATGAAAGGCTCTTGCGCTCTGTTGTGTTCTTCCACGCACACTGCTCTTTTCATTCCCTTCTTAGCATAAACCTCACGCTGTTTTCGTTCTCAAAAGGAACAATTTCTATCTACCGATTCTATCAGTGATGAGTAGCGCTCAGATTCAACGTAGTGAACACCACAAGCCTCGCAATCCATCTCGCACTCCGAAAGCGGATTGCGATGCTACTAAGCGAACCACACTCGAGGGAGCCCCGGCGCACGGGAATGCTTAGCCGAGACTTTCCTCGCTGACTGGGCTTCGCGTCGTGTGGCAGGCCTTCTGCGGTAACTCCACCCTCGAAACCAATTAGTTTCGACCGCGACGAGAGCTGACATTCCGCACGTTCCGTGGATGACTTGCGTTGCCGTTAGCCATAAAAGGCCTCCAAGCGCCATTACAGAGCTGCCGCTGGCGAGTCGTTCGAGTATGTCTCCACGTCCCCGCTGCGTTAAGTGCGTGGTAGGTAGATAAGAACGATGGCGATAGCAAAGAGGTGCCGCTGCGTGCTGCAGAATGTCCATGCTGACGTTTACCTGCGACAAGAATAAGCGAAATATTTTATTGCACGATACGGTGTTCAGGTACTTGAAGTTGATGGATAATAATCCTGTCTGCTCCCTGGAGACATCTTTCCTTCAAGACGGATGGCAGTGGCACTATGTCACATTAGTACGCGGCAAGTGATAGTTCGAGGAATTGGTCGGCAATCCTGAGAAGTACAGAAAAATTCTCAGTCTTCTCTCCCCTGATTTGTCTCATACACACACAGCTGTACTCTGAGTTCAGCAAACACACGATTAGGGTGGGCTCTGGTTGGTTCAAGTTGCTCAAGATGCTGCACTCTTGTTTCGAGCCTCCAGCGTGCGCTACGTCGTGTGTTGCTGAGCCTAGAATAGCACATCGTTTCGCTCCTTTCCTTTAACAGAACATCGCTTATGCTTGAGAGGAGATGCTGAGTTCAGAGGATGCAGGGCCTATCCAGTGCTATCAACATATTTAGTCAGCTCCTAAATATAAATAGCGAACTTGTAGGCATCAAATCTGTCCGAAAGCCAGTGAAAACTGTGACGCGTTTTAACATGCACGAATGTTTCATAGTGCAGCCAATATTGATACAAGATGGGCGTAAACTTTAGAATCACTGTCAGACCGTATAGGCAAGTATCTGAGAAATTTTGAAGAAACTGCATTGGCACTATACTTCATTACTTCGATATGTAGAAAGTATGGTTCGTGCGAAGTATTATTATTAGCTTTCTAAGAGCACTAATTTGGCCGAAGCAGTATGGAACGGTGAAACGCTCAGCACAATAAGGGCCAAACAGGTACCTCCGTTAGTTGTTTTTATTTTTTTCGTATTTTTTATTTCTAAAGAAAATTTAGACGAAAGTATGCAAGCTCTGCTAGACTTTCATTTTGTTTTTTGCCTGGAAATCGGTATACTTGCGTAGTAATAAGACAGTTGGCTTTTAACTGCTCGCAACCGATATTTTTGGAGAAAGGCTAAATGAAGTGTGCTGCGAAGATCTATGGTAAGAGTTCTGTTTGTTGCTCACGAAGTTTAAGCAGCTGGGTTCCACAGCCAATCTCATACTTAAACAAACTGACTTACATAATCTTTCCACTTCGATCGCTCACAAACCTTCAATTTACTGGAATTAGTGCCCTGCACGTGGGAGCCAGATTAGTCTCTCTTCCAAACATGTTGACATTTACTCTTTGAGCCCTCCTCATCTTCTATGAGGGCCCTGAAAGACGATAATCCCTTTTTTTGATGAATTGTTGCTTTGGCTTTACGAAACGGAGAGCACACACAACGAGCAAGCAATGAGCAGTTCAGAGAAGTTGACTCGGAGTACTAGCGTTGAGCGTCGCTCGAAGTAATGCAATAATAGCTGTGCTTGGGAGCGCCGTGTAAATCCCCCATCCGCTATTTATGGCAAATGATCCAGAACTCCCACCAGCTCAAAAGGTAAAGGCTAAAAAAAGAGAAGTAGGTTAGGTTCATTGTAATCTGAGCTGGATGAACGAATAAAAGCAGTAGAAGGCCCCAGAAACCTGGACTGAGAAGAGTTGGAGATAAGGCGTAGTGGAGAATTCCTTCGTAACTTGCGATACCCTGACGACCTTGCCTTTCTAAGTGACTCAGGGGACGAAATGCAAAGCATGATCATTGACCTAGGCTGTCAAAGTAGAACTCCGGTTTTAAAAAATAGTATACAGAAAAGTATAGTAATATTCAACAGCTTCGGCAAAGAACAACAGTTTACAACTGGTAGCGAGGCACTGTAATTGCAAGGGAATACGTATACTTAGGGCAGGCAGTGACCGCACAGCCGTACCACGAGTTAAATAACTTGAAGAATCAGAATTGTGTGGAGCGCATTTGACAGGAAATCTCAGATCATGAATGTAAATTCTCTCATATCCCTCATCAGAAAAGTATATAAGCGCTGTATCTTAGCGGTACTCATCTAAAGAGCAGAAACGTGGCGGCTAACGAAAAGGGGTTCAACTTAAATTGAGGACAACGCAGAGAGCTGTGGAAAGGAAAATGATAGATTTAACGCTAAAAGACAGAGAGAGCATAGTCTGTCAGGGAATAAACGCGGGTTGGTGACATCCTGGTCAAAATCAAGGAGAAATGCGCTTGGGCAAGGCATGTGATGCGAAGGCAAGAAACCGCTGGTCCTTGAGGGTAAAGGACTGGATTCCAAGAGGAGGCAAGCGTAGCAGGGGGCGGCAGAAAGTTTGGTGGGCGGATGAGATTAAGACGTTTGCGGGGATAGGGTGCCGCGTCTGGCATAGGACAGTGTTGGTTGGAGATATGTGGGAGAGGCCTTTGTCCTCCCGTGGCCATAGTCAGACTGATGACGATGATGATAGGGAGTCCCGCCAAATAAAAGGAATTCAATATATTCAACGGTATGAAAAAGAAAGTCCACGATCGCGCATCATCAACAACAACAACAAAATAACTTATGGGCCATGTGAACGTGACACCAACAAGAGTTTGAGGCTAGCAGAAATAAAAATGTAATCCCTACAGCCATTCCGACTCTGGCGTTGGCCTCCCCTTCCGGTCTGGCACTACAGCGATTAGGGCGGAGCAGTACATGGTTCCAAAGCAGCCACTTGAGCCGGGAACATATCCGGGTCGATTGGGGGCGGCTTTTTCCTCTGGATTCGTTGGTCGCCTAACTCGGCGAAAAAAAAAAAAAAAGTGAGCTGCAGAGCCTTCTGGGCAGCAACAGCTTCGGAACTTAGTGGTAAACACATTCTGAGGACGTGCTTCTCCGCAGAGGCTCCTCAGAAAGTGGATTATAGATAAACCCTCTTATGTTGAAAGCTCTTTCTGGCGGAGAACGTTTAAAGGGGGCATTCCTTGCACCTGGGTACAGCTTTCGATTTAATGTTTATCCAAAAACCGCGGGCGGCGTTGGTGTCTGTGGTCAGCATTGGCTGAATCCACTTCGTAAAACGCTGCTTTCGCATGGTGTAGTTTATAAGAAAGGGAGAAGTGGAGTACAGAAACATGCGTCTTCTTTTTCCCATGACTGCAGCGCATGGACGAAGACAGTCGTGCTTGGCTGCTGGTTAATGAAAATGTTATGCAGCTGGCACTTGTCCATGGATGCCATACGAGGGGGCGCTTTGCAAAGTGTGCCATGTCTAGCCACCTGGTCCGGGGGAACCCTTGGTGTGGTCGATGGCTGTTAATATTGCACCCCCTCCCCCCCCCCCCCCCCCCCCCCCCTAAAAAAAATTGACTTGAAAGCGTGGCAGATTTTTAACTATAGCCCTTTTGAATGTCCCCCTCAGAACGCCTTTTAGATGGCGCTGTTGATGTCACTTCTCCGACGCCAGAAAACGTGCTTAAAGAGAGATGTGAACGCCGGTTGTGTTTACAGATTGTGTTGACGGTTTAGTTTGGTTTATTGGTGTTTAACGTACCAAAGCGACTCAGGCTATAAGGGACGCCGTAGTGAAGGGCTCCGGAAATTTCGACCACCTGGGGTACTTTAACGTGCATTGAAATCGCACAGTACACGGGCTTCTAGAATTTCGCCTTCATCGAAATTCCGCCGCCGCGGCCGGGATCAAACCCGTGTCTTTCGGGCCAGCAGCCGAGCGCCGTAACCACTGAGCCACCGCGGTGGGTTGATTGTGTTGACGACAATTCACTTTATCCTCTTTCAATGTACTGGTAGAGCCACCTCATGTTACAACAAAAGGGTCTCAACTTTATTTCTGTTCTTTTACGGGTTTGACTTTGCGAAGGACTCTAGGACTGAACTAGAGGGGATGCTTGGGACAGTTAGTATATGTTGACGGTCAAGAAGAGCGAACAAAGACAAAGACGAAGGAGAGACTGAGGAGACAGAAGCGCCTACTCGCAACTTTTTAGTTGTATAATCTCTGTTTACACAGTGACAGCAGAGGTCTACACTTATACCTTCCTTCCTTCACTTTCTGGAAGCATTGGTTCAGTGCACTGGCGATGTCGGAGGTGGCTGCATGGATACATTGCCGCATTCTAATGACCGACTGCGTTCAAAGCAGAGCTATCGTAAGCCAGGAACGCTCAAGAATTGAAATGCCAGAGTCGACATTAAGGGCAGTTTTTGCAAGCACGCTGCGGTGCTTAAACACAGCCCCCTCTCTTTCTTTTTTTTTTTTCAAGAATCCCTGATGCCAGGTTGCGCCTATATGCACTTCCAAATGGGGATCACCGAGTCCTGTTTGATCTTGACGGCATGAGTTTTAACTGAGGAACGCAAACCGATATCAATCCATTTTTCTCGGTGGTAAATGCCCAAGAATCATTTTTAACTGTTTTCACTGACAACTAAAGCAAGACGAAGTTGTCCTCAGGGTCAGTTTAAAACCGCATTTAATTGCGAATAATGGCGCACCCAATTTCTTGTTTCGATCAGTTTTTTTCTATATATTCCCAACGAAATTTCGCATTGTATGCACTTATTTCTTTGCTCTCGTGTTTTTCTTTTTTTTCTTACCTATTTGTGCGTGCCCCCCTGGTGTGCTCAGGGAGAACATGTTATTATTTATTTTGTCTGCAATGCTTCAACAGACGCTTCTGCGCGAAGCCAGTTTGTCCCTTCTCATCATCATCATCATCGGCATCATCATCATCATCATCATCAGCCTGACTATTCTCACTGCAGGGCAAAGGCCTGTCCTATATCCCTCCAATTAATTCTAAGCTGTTCCAGCTGCGGTCACCCTATCTCCGCATACTTCTTAATCTCATCGATCTATCTAGCAAACGCAGGATAATGCCATCATGGTTGAAATCAACAGGAAGAGATGGGCTTGGGCAGGGCATATAATGCGAAAGGAAAGATAACCGATCCTCCTTAAGGGTAACGAACAGGATTCTAAGAGAAGGCCCTTTCTTAGAAGCACTAAATCTCTGTCTTCAAGAGAGGGTGTGTAAAATCCGGCTAGAAGAAGAAGAAAACACCATCCGTGCCTGGACTCGTGAAAAATCTTATCAGGTGAATGATCCGAAAGCTGCTAACCTAAGATCAGAGTTGCCGAATCGGGTTCATTGCACCTGCTCTATATCGTGCACCCTTCCTCCCCACTCAGTCACAAAAAGAAGGAATCAAAATAGAAAAGGACGAGCGTTACAATTTGGGAAGCTACGTTGAACAGGCAGCGCCAACTCATCTTCCTGCTCGTACAAAACGTCGTTCTTAATCCCTTCTTTCCGTGCAAGACAACAACGGCTGTAAGTGACAGCGGCGAAATAAGGAACATGATTAGCATTTACAAATATATATAAAGAAATCAGTTGTCTAGCCCTCTCTACAAGCAAAAAAGCGAGAAAGATAGACCACAATAGCCATGGACCCAGATCGACAGCTGAACGCGTGCAAAGCAGCGCAGCGCATTTGTCACTGAGTTGCAAAGCACGTGCAATTCTGTCTGCTAAAGGCGTGCTCCAATTTCGGCGCTCACCACGCCAATATGTGAGCACGCAAAATGCACGCGTTATTTTTGGTTGTGTCGGGCTCCTTGACTTATTCGCCTCCCTGACTTAGGTTCTTTTCTGTTTCTTCTTGTTAATTATCCATCCAATCATTCACATCTCGTTGTATTAGGTGAATATAGAAGTTGCCTGCAGCAGATTAAATCCGGTGTTCCTCAAGGATCTATACTTGCACATATTTTGTTTAATTTATTTGTCAATGATTTGATCTCTGTCTGCAAACTGTGCCGTGTTTTGTTTTTTTCAATACGCTGATGATACGCTCTTAGTTGCTAAACACAAGGACTATAATATAGCATTATCTTTATTCAACATGACAGCGAGTTAGTTATGGAATGGTTCAGCAATAACTTTATTAATGTTAACAATAAAAAAAAAACTAAATTAGTATTTTTTCACAATTATTTAAAGGAAAATCCTGATGATGTGTCAATTCGTTTCCACAGGCCAAATTGTGCTCATTGCAAGCGTCCATCAATCATGCCTGTGTCAACGGTCAAGCACTTAGGAGTATTCGCCGATTCCGATATGTCTTAGAATACCCATTTGTCTTTTGTCTGTTCTCAGCTCCGAAAAGTTGTGTTTGCTGCACTTTGTTAAGACCCTTTGCCCTATGTGTGTACGCAAGCAAATAGTTTACGCATTAACTTACAGTGTGTAACGCTATGGTATTTGCTGCTTTTATTTTTGCTCTGCCTTTTTGGCGAAAGAAGGTCTACAGCATACTAAAATCCCCCCTTAAATCAGTATTACACGGTAGGTCACAAGATGAAGAAAGTAGCGTTTTTGAAATTTTACATATTTACCTGACTTTTCTCATCCATTTTCTTGCGTCCCTCATAGCCCGAGTCGCTTTGAGACGTTAAAGCCCCATACACCGTCTGACCTATATTCTAAAACAGTAGTTTTTAAACACATCTGGACAAATGATTTTTGTACACCTTATGTTCCTGTTATAGAACTGCAAATTCGCGATCGCTTTCTCGTGCCTAGAGTGCGAACCCGTTATGGCGAGCGTCTCCGAAAACATTATGCTCCTTCGGTTCGTAACCGGTTCCAAAAAGATAGCGAAAGCGTGTCTTATGAAATTACGTTCTTAGTTCCAGTATTCTGTTTTGATGCTATGTTTTCACATGTTTTTGTTTTCTCTCCTTTTGTGCGTATTTTTGCGTTCGCTCTTTTCGAATCCACTTTTTCTTCTCACATCCTTTTTTTTATCATCTTTTTTTTTTCTTTGCAACTTGTCTGCTCGGTGCATGACTTATATGCTGTCTGCTGCCGTGCACTGCCACTCAACCCTTCTGAGGCTTTGGCAAGCCCGCATTTGAACTGGAAAGAGGAAATAAAATATTTTATTGTGATTGTTATTATTATTAGTGATTGAGCGTGGACAAGAAAAAGAATGAGCTCCCGCACTATGATTCGCGCTGTGAAAAGAAAAAAAAAATCGACGGAACGATTACGAAACGTGTTGTGACGATGCAGTCATATAAGTTGAATCTTTCCTCTGTGATTACTTTGATGTTTTTGCACTCATGAATGTTTTTACTCTGCCCGCGGCATAATTTTTCTGTAAGGTGAAGGTTGGTGGAGATTTTGGTGGGTGTTGGTGGCGGGGGAAGTTGGGCAACGCTTAGCTAGAAGCGGGAGGAGGTGGCTGGTGTTTCTAGAGGGCAGTTTGCTTTCCCTCTGCATCTCTGAATTCGATTTCGACGTCACTTTTTTGTTCCGCTGAGTGCACGGCTTCTAGAGGGTGGACGCCTTGAAGAGCGTGCACGTAAGTGGGTTAGTGACGGGTGGAACTTTTAAAGCTTAGAGTTGGGTGGTAGATGGCGCCTCTGAATGGTGAAGGTGGCCGGGGGTATACGGTGAGGAGGTGGACCAAGAGTGGCGGTGGGGAGGTGGCTGGCCGATGGTGCTTCTGCAGAGTGGAGGCTTCACCCATCGAGGTTTCACACAGAAAACGTCGCCTTTTTTGTTGATCACTGGTTCCGCTATCGCAGTAAAATTGTGCTACGGCAGAAGGGACCGGTGCGCTGAACATGCTCGGATCTATGAATATAACAGGTTCGTAATGCACGGTTGCAGGACGTAAAGCCCGTATTCAGGAGGCTAGCGCAGGTTACGGTCAGTACCCATAGCTGGGAGGATGAGCGCATCGAGCCCTCACATAAAAAGTTATTTGTTTCGTTCGGACTCAGCGTATCACGAACAGGGCCCAGCGGAGCAAGCGCTACTTATTTCCTAGTACGGACCTCCCGTAACGTACCCGGAAGTTCTGTACAAGCGCATTTTTCAGGGGCAAATAGTTCATTAACGGAATTTTTTTTCATATATCGTAAGATTTGACTATCAGAACGAATACCCCTTATGTAACACCCCTTTTAAGGGGCCTTTAAGGTAATAAAATGAAATGAAATGAAATGAATACATTCGCATATGTCGCCTCGGCGAATTTGGATTCTGTTGTTATTAACGTTTTTACTACCCTGAAAAACGTTTCCCAGTGGTTTCCTGGGGAAGCGTTAACTACTCAAACTTTAAAAGGAAGGTTTTGCTACGCATCGAAATAGTGGTCTATATCTTCAATATTTCAATAACAATACAGCCCAGCCCAATGCTTTACCTTGCCCAGAGTACGGACAAGATATGGTAAACGTGTCCGTGCCTTTTATGTACCTGATGTGTTGAACGACCTACCAGATAATGTTTTATCTTTCAGCACTCGGAAAGAAGTGAAATCTGCTATCTTTGATTTGTATGTGTAATTTTGTTGCTTTTCTTTTTTTCTTCCTTTTTTTTCCCCGTCCTTCTTCACTGCCTTTCCTTAGTTTCATTCTAAATTTGTGCAGTATTGATTAACTGTGCCGTTCTCTGGCTTGCTCCATTCTGCCGAGCACTGCCCCACAAGCCCATTGTTGGCTTATGCAGGCCCGTATGTGTACTATGTAATTTTTTCAAATAAATAATTTTTTTTATTATTTCATTATTATTACAACAGTTCCCATTTGCCACATCCTCCACCCAACCTTGGAATGTGTATAGAGCGAAGGGGGGACTCCACAGCAATCCACACCTGTTTCCGCCATTGCAAGTGCCTGTGGGCTCGCTCAGCCTATTGTGACCAATGTCAGGGTGACCCGCACTGTGTTTGAACAATTTTCGGGGCACATATAAACAGCGTCACTAATCCCAGGGCAGGTACCCAGTTTCCCGGGCGAGTGTCCTAGGCCTCGCTGCGGGAGGCTGGCAGGTAGCGTGCGCGAGTATCGCTACCGGTCGGACACTGCGTGCACGCAGCCCAGGTTGGCGCCGGTCGTGGCTGCGGGAGCTGCAGAAGCACAGCGGCGGGAGAGCCCGGTCCACGGCGTGGAGGCAGGCAGTGGAGGACCCGGCTCGGTGCGCCCCAGGTCTGCGGTGGCGGAGGCAGGGACCTGGTGTGCGCTCCGCTCTGTCCGACTGACAATGCCTCTGGTATGCACGCATACGCTGCTGCGGTACAGCCCTACCACGTGCTGTCGAGGGTATTAGGGGTGCCCGTACCCGTGGAATCCTAGCCGCATGGCCAAGCATTGCACTGTTATAGCGGCGGCCTACTACCGTTCAATGCACGCGGTTACTGCGCTGCACCGTTGGGTTTGTGCGTGTATACTACTAGAGTGAGTGCCAGGCGACTCACAAAATAAAACTTTCTTTTTACCAGCTCAGAAAATGGACTTCCAGTTATATACGACAGCAGTTGCTGGGAGCCTTCCTGCGCCATCGATGCAGCGGAATCCTAACAGTCAGTGGCGCTTTAGATAATCGCTTTGGTCAAATTAAATTTATTGCAGCTTGGGAGCAATTTTAGAGCGTAAGCTTTAACTACGATTACATTTATAATGTTGAGAAATCAAAGTTTCATCTCGAAAATTTTTCATGAAGAAAACTAAAACACTAAACATTTTTTAAAGGGCCCTAAATATTTTTTAAGAATACACCTGAGGGGCCGCCGAATACTTTTCCATGGTGGCCACTTTTGTGAGCAGACCCGGGAAGGCTGGTAAGTGCAAAAAATTTTGGAAGGAATAATATTTTCCGCAGCTCCGACAAATCATGCAGTGCGGG
Organism: Amblyomma mixtum; assembly: GCF_055824585.1. Lineage (NCBI taxonomy): Eukaryota > Metazoa > Arthropoda > Arachnida > Ixodida > Ixodidae > Amblyomma > Amblyomma mixtum. The sequence goes on along the minus strand of NC_143013.1, from coordinate 315,196,350 downwards.
CATGCTGTGGGATGAGCCGACACTTCTGTTTTCTTGTACATTCGAGGCATCAAGCAACCCCCCGCTCCCATCTGACGCACACGAACTCACGCTCCGCAAAAAAAAAAAAAAAAAAGAAGAACGGGCACCCTTCGTGCAAGACTAAATGTGAAATGATTACTGACGCGACGGTAACACGAAGAGCACTGACTTCACGTTCCGCGACTTGTACGCTCAGAAAACAAATAAGAAAAAGGGACAGCACAACACGAAAAAAAAAAAAAAGGTCCTGTGATAAGTTCTTGACTGATGGTCACGCGGCCAGTACAGAGCCTTTACATTTCGGACTTTTCAGTCGCTCACAGACCGTCAGCACCACTCCATCTCCGGTCCTCAATACACATGGGGCTGTACCACGTGTCCGAATTAGCCAAAGTGCGACAATTCATCCGAATTGATGACAGTCCGGCATCATAGAATACTGCATATTTTTGACGGGACCGGAGGGGGTGTTCGGATGATCTAGTTTTCTCAATTAACGGGGGTCGAACAAATGAGATTTTCCTGTCACGTAGTACACTATGCGACGATACCTTAACGCGACTGTCGTGCATGACCCATCAAGTGGCCGGCCGAGGCAGGCAAAGGAGAAGTTGAAAAGGCGACTTGAAACATCATACCAGTGTGTTTGCACGACAACATATGATGTTTGTTAATCTTGCAGCGAGTGTTCTGTCGTTCAAGCTCCAGACTCGGGGCTTAAAAGCGATGTTATGCGCATTATATTGACACACAACAACAGACAACCTTTCCTTCAGCCATGTTTGTTCGACTGAAAACCGAAAAAAGTACAGCTGACTGCGGTAAAGTGTGAGTGCTTCGGCGAAGGGAAAAAAAAGAAATAACAAATTTAGAATGTTTTGTTGTGGTCGTATGCCATAGAGTTTCCCTAGCGCCGCAACTCCGAAATGTTCTCTTTAACTTTCTTTGTTTGTTACTTCCGTGAGGCTGAATTTTTTCCCGCCGACAGGACTGGTAGCTACAGCAGCACTGCATGCAATTACTAAGATGCGGTGCGCGTGTGCGTGCATGCATGCATGTCTCCTTAAGTTTTGGTGCATGCTGTGAACTGTCAGATGGCCGTCACTCGAAACTGACGACTCCCAGGGGTTTCCCTCTTCACTGAACTACTCGTATACCTTCCGAATACCCTCACCCTGATTGATGACACGGACTGGGATCAAGCCCATCCGTCGCTGCCAAGGCTTCTGATGCTATGAGAAAACTACTACATATACAAAAAACAGAACGGACAGCCCACTGCTCTCTTCTTTCCGTTCAGCTACTCGCCCTTCTCCGGTTTTATAGCAGAGGCACGTTCTTGGGGCCCTTTCAGCGCCTTCCCCGATACTGCCCTGCTCTTTGCGAGGAGTGTTTTCCATGTTTCTCATGCTGCACAACTCCCCTGCTTTCGAATCTATGGCTAGCTTTTTGTCATTAGTTTTGTACTTTCAAAGCGAGTTCGCATTAAAGAGTAATGAGAGCCGCGAGGATCGGAATAACCACTACGGAAGGGGAAGTGAGAAGTTTGGCTTTTTCCGGCTTGTCGAATGAGGCCCAGAATCGCTGCGGTAAAGAACGGCGGGAGCAAGAGAGGAGGAAAGGAAGCAAGTAACAAAAGAAAAAAGAAAACGGGGGAAGGCCGCGTCAAGCAAGAACGGCTTCTTCGTGATTGGAGAGAACAAGAACAAGAAAATAAAAAGAAAGCAACAACGACAACTGGGATTTTATCACCTCCCGCGCTCCGCACATTGACGCCTTTCGGGCGCCGCCAAGCCCGTTCAGACCGCAGTCAGTGTTTCGTACCCGTTTCTTTCCCCTCGCGTGGAAAACAATTGCCGCACGCTTCCCTTTCCAGCCGAGACGGGAACTGCGGAAGCGAACGACTCTCACTCCGCCCGGGGCCCCATTACTTGTTTCGCGCAGGCCACGGGGGCCTTCTAGCACGGATTCGCCGAAGACGGAACGACGGAGTGCGGGTAAAAGCGGAGAAAGAAAAGACTGCTGTGAAACCTGAGGATAGAGAGACAGGAAGAGAGATGTCAGCGGGGCCATTCACGGGATGCGATGCTTCGCACTGGCCGCCGTATCAAACACATTTTCGGTTGCCTTCTTATTAATCAATGGTAATGTTCATCAATGAGTGATGTTTTCTTGTGTGGCTGCACGTCATAATTGCTTTAGCGTAAGTCACGTTCCCGTTGTAAGTATCACATTTCGCAGCTGTTTCCGCTTGCTTTTCTGCTTTCCGTTTGGATTTCCGCACTTTAATTCGTATTAATTTTATCATTGATATAACAAAAGCGCAATCTTTTATCAGCCCACAGCAGGTCAAGGTTGTGAGCCTTGGACACTTATTTCAGCCTTGAATGTCAATGCAGTACGGATTCAGTTCAATTAAGTTCAATTTATTTTCCAGAAGGATCTGGTCGGCTGCCTGGGTTAAAAGCTGTGCGTAAACAGCTTGACGAGGCCCAGCACATATACATATATTAAAACGACACCAAAACTATCAATTCAGCAAGTATCACTAACTGCAAGGAAATATGTATACAATCAACTCAACAAATTACAGTAAATCTTACATACTTTATTAACGCTTTAAATGAGAGATTCGTAAAACAAACTGAGGAAAATTAGAAAGAACTGTTCAGCTAAGAGAAAGAACATCAGGTTACATCATTGCAAAATACTGACGTACAGGGCGAAACTATTTTCTAATGTACTGAGATTGTGAGATGTGAAAATCAGTAAACAATTGAAAAAAATGATGATAGTTCTCGTGTATAAGCTAAAAGTTATGAATTTCTCGGATTATTGCACAAAAGTTATTTGCGTCATATTTATCTAAAGAAGGCCAAAGCGTCAGCGTGCAGGTATGAAGGAGGCCTGATCGATGATAGCTTACTACAAAAGCTAACCCTAGTGGTAAAAATAACCTGACAGTTTCTTCAGGCGTACTGCTTCATTGGAAGGACATAGAACAGTTTTGAATTTTTGTGTTTAACAACTGTATTTAGCCAGGAATTGGCGCTGTTTTTGGGGCTTAAACACTGAGATCAGCACACATTTTTATTTGTTTTTTATTCCACTCGTAAAAAAGTTTTTGTTTCCAGACTACTAGTTTCTTGCACTTCATCGATGAGGGTTTCAGGAATGACAGATTGCTGGGAGTTCATGACTTTTCTTCGACGTTTTCGTTGCCTAGACTTTAAAGGTTAAAAAAAAAGTTAGTGCAGTAAAAGTAGTGCACAATGCAAGAATTCACGGAAATCAAGTTGGATCTTCATTGCTCTTCTGATCTGTTTTATACGGGTTGCATAATGGAATGGCTAAGATAAACGAAGTCGTGGCGAAATAGTTGCTGGTGTCTACATCAACAATGATATAAGTTAGCACAGCAGGAATGCCGCATGACCCCCTTTCACACGTTCTCGTCCTTTGTTGCGACGACCGTGAGCGTAGCATGACGAGGTGAGGCCCAGAAGTCTTCATCTACGCGTTCACAGTGCCTTGCCGGCAGAATTATCCATGTTTACAAACACAGGGCGCATTCATAGACGTCGTGGCTGACTGGTGGTACGAATTAAGGCTAGTGCCCCTGGGAATTAACACATGTAAACAAAATTTTTCAAATGAGTATTCTTATTTCACGGTCCACCTATGATGTCGTCCCTCGGTGAAGGAAAGGCGAGTACATCCTTGAAGAGATTGCGAAAGTATGAAACGTGATTTCAAAGATTATATATTTTTAAGACACTGCAGTACGTGCGCAGTGGGAGTCAACCCCCCCCCCCCCCCCCCCTCCCTTTTCCCCCCACCGCACACACAACGCCAACCACGCTGAGGGCACAGGGAGGCAGCGCGCCCCATACAAACTCACGTATGCAGAAATACCCGAAGTATATATATTTCTCTCTGGACAGTTTACCCGTGGAGGCAGCTGTTGGTCAACACTTGACGAGTTCTTTAAAGAAGAGTGAGACAAAGTTCTCAGGTTCTCTGAGATCATGATTGGCAGTTTACTGTTATCCTTCAAGAGAAATGCATACAACACTTGTATCTCACCGGTACTCACGTACGGGGTAGAAACGTGGAGGCTAACGAAAAGGGTTCAGCTTAAGTTAAGGACAACGCAGCGAGCAATGGAAAGAAAAATGGCAGGTATAACGTTTTAAGAGCTCGGAAGCTTGTGGAGTGGTTCAGGGAACAAACGCTGGTTAATAACATCCTAGTCGAGGTCAAGAGGAAGAAATGGACTACGGCAGGATATGTAATGCGAAGGCAAGATAACCGCTGGTCCTTAAGGGTAACGGAGTGGATTCCAAGAGAAGGTAAGCGTAGCAGGGGGTGGCAGAAAGTTAGGTGAGCAGATGAGATTAAGAATTTTGTGGGGATACGGTGGCCGCAACTGGCAAAGGGCAGGGTTTATGGAGACACCTGGGAGAGGCCTTTGCCCTGCAGTGGGCGTAGTCAGGCTGATGATGATGACAATGATTTAGAGTGAAAGCAATGAAATTACGTATTATACTTTGTCACCGTCTTCTTGAGAGCACTCGCCAACTGTTTACGAACAGCCGCCTCCATGGGTACCTGTGCAAAGAAAAAATTTTTATGAAAGTTTTGCTTACCTGTGTTTCTAAGGAGAACGCTCCCGACCTGTAGCCTTAGCTTGAAATTACGTTTTACAATTTCACAACCTGTTCTAGAATGCGCTGAATGCACTAAATTTGTTTAATTTGAAGAAAGTTGAATGACGTCTTGAAAAGTATACCTTACAAGTTGTTAAAATGATAAAACTTCCTTTATCTCAATTTACAAGAACGCGCTCATAACAAGGCGTCCTTTTAATAGCGAAACTTCTCCTGTCCCCTATGAAAGGAAGAAAATTCAGACAAGAAATTTTTTAGGATATCACCTTGCAACGCGAATTGTTAAGCATCAATCTAAATTCGTGTCTTAGGAAATCGGGCTTGAAATGCAAAAGACATCAATAAACTCGTCATCTCCTTTCACTGCTTGTATATAGTGAGATTGTAATAAACTTTTTTATATACCGCCTGGGAAGACGTGGGACCTGGGAAACAACTTGCTACACTCAGCTGCAAGTTGGGAGCAGGTTGCTTCACACAGTGCGCATTAATCAGCCACTACATGTTTCACGAGATGCTTTGAACCGACCCGCTAACAGGCGCGACACATTAAGCATTATTAAGAGCTAACGGCTTGCCGTTGTAACTGCACCGGAAGGTTACAACACCATCGACATCGGTGTCTGCTCCCGAGCGCAAAGTTGCCGTCGACCGTTTATCAGTGCCTAAAGTAATGACCTCGCCTGACGCCCACCCACTTGTTTCTCTGGTAAAGCCGTCAGTTTTATTTTGTTTTTCAGAAATCCTTCTGCCCAGCCCTGCGGCGGCGCTGCCAAGTCGGCTTATTTCGCTTATACAGCTTGCGCTTTTGTGCTTGGCAGTACAAATAAAAGCTTAGGACGGAACGGGGCGAAACAAGCTATAAAACGTCTGGAGGATGCGCTATCAAGCCCTCGAGGGGCCGTCGAAGTAGCGAACTGCGCAGCAAAGGCATGAACGCACATTAAATGGTATTCTCTTTCACTCGGTTCAGTCCAATGCTTCTCACAATTTCAGGAGCCGCGACGCCGACGACGGAGCTTTAGGTGCGTCGAGAAAATTGCAATGTTGACTCTTCAGGAGTGGAGACGAAGCTGCGCCAAAAGTCAAGGACTTCAGGCTTACTTCCACGGCGCGTTTCTGGAGTTTGTTGTTTTTCTTATCTTCATGTGCTTCTTCCTTCTGCGTCTAATGGAGACAGCGCAAGCAGCGTTTATGCGACTGGCGTGATCGGGAACTGATAGTTCCAATGCCATAAAAGGCGCCATCTCATTCCACACGATACACCTTAGCTCGCGCCTTCCGCAAGAGCAAATGGTGGCATCTGCTCATGGAGACGGCTTTCGTCTTCGGAAAGAACTTTTATCTGATTCGTGTCTGTTTTCTTCGCAATGATCTTTGTGCATGTTTATATCATTGTTTCGATTTCATTTCCACACAGGTATGCGTACGCTCGTTTCTTGTTGACACTATGACCCCTGGAAGCAAAGCTGAAAAGTTGTTCTATGTTTTATGTGGGTTTAACGTCCCAGAGCGACTCAAGCTATGAGGGACGCCGTAGTGAAGGGCTCTGGAAATTTCGACTACCTGGGTTTCTTTAACGTGCACTGACATCGCACAGTACACGGGCCTCTACAATTTTGCCTTCATCGAAATTCGACCACCACTGCGGGATCGAACCCGCGTCTTTCAGTTCAGCAGTTGAGCGCCGTAACCACTGAGCCACCGCGGCGGGTAAAGCTTGAAAAAGAAGAGCGGGATTACTTTGTTCCTCCGCAAATGGGCGTTATGCTGAGGCCTTTCATGAAGAACGGAAACTGGGAAGGGGAATCATGCGAGTGAGCAAACCACAGCAACACCAATTTCTTGAGTTGGTGTGGCACTTTCACTGCTGTGGTACAAAGACATTTATTTATTTATTTATTTATTTATTTATTTATTTATTTATTTATTTATTTATTTATTTATTTATTTATTTATTTATTTATTTATTTATTTATTTATTTATTTATTTATTTATTTATTTATTTATTTATTTATTTATTTATTTATTTATTTATTTATTTATTTATTTATTTATTTATTATACCCTCAGGGCCATTACGGCATTACAGAGGGGAGTGGTTACAAAAAATGAAATTTAACAAACAGCAGTTAGTTAAACAGGCAAAGTACAAACATGACTCCTACACATACATTGTTAGCTAAGGCGTTCAGGGAAAGAAAAAGAAAAAAAACAGAAAAATGAAAAATAAACAATAACACAATATAAAATACATCCTACTTAAACAATGTTAGCTATGACATTCTTGAATAAATGATGATCGGTGATGGTGGCCGTCGAAGAAGGAAGGTGATTCCACTCATTCGATGTGCGTGGTACGAATGACTGAAAAAAAGTTTTCGTTCTGCAGAAAGGGATGCCAACCTTATGAATGTGATCTAATCTTGATGATACGTACTGAGGGGGTGAGATAAGTTCGGTATGAAACTGCGGGTGATAGAATAACTTGTGAAAAAGGCACAGGCGAAAAATTTTGCGACGGGATGATAAGGATGGTAAGTTAAGCCTAGATTTCATGGCACTGATGCTTGCTGTTCTGGTATAGTTAGAAAGAATGAAGCGAGTACAGTTATTCTGAACCATTTCCAAAGCTTGTGTTAGGTTTGTTAGGCCGGGATCCCAAATTGACGCGGCGTATTCGAGTTCGGGCTGTATTAGAGTTTTCTAAAGGAGTAATTTTAAAGAGGATGGTGCTTTAGAAAAATTGCGTCGTAAGTAGCCAAGCATTCGATTAGCATTGGATATTATATGCGCGATGTGAACGGCCCATGTTAGATCAGAGGTGATGTGAAGGCCAAGATACTTGTAAGTAGTTACCGGATCTAATGGTGCGTTATTAAGAGAATACACAGGAAGTTCGTTAGCATTTCTAGACACACGCATAAATTTACACTTGTTAACATTTAATTCCATTAACCATAATTTAAACCATGCAGAAACAGCGTTAAGGTCTGATTGTGGTCTGGTTACATCGTCATCACAAGTTATTTTGGTGAAAATTACACAGTCATCAGCAAAAAGATGAACGTGGGAGGAGACGCAGGAAGGTAAGTCGTTAATATAAATGAGAAATAAAAGGGGCCCAAGCGCAGAGCCTTGAGGTACACCCGAGTGAACTGGACAGTGCTCCGAGGTTACGTCATTAACTGAGACAAACTGTGAGCGGTTAGTTAGGAAAACCTCAAGCCAGTACAGAATTTTGGTATCAAGGTTTAGTTGATGTAATTTATAGATTAATAAACTATGACACACCTTATCAAATGCTTTGAAAAAATCTAAAAATATTAAGTCAGCTGCTGAAGAGTGATCAAGTATTAGGTGCAGTTTATGCGTGAACGAGACTAGTTGGGTTTCACATGAGTATGTTTTGCGAAAGCCGTGCTGAAATTGTGAAAAAAAATGAGTTCGCTTCTAAAAAGTTGGCAATCTGAGAAAGGAGGGTATGTTCAAAAATTTGCATGGTATACTGGTTAAGGAAATGGGCCGATAGTTAAGTGGGCAATGTTTCGTACCTGATTTGTGGAGTGGAATCACCTTCCCACCTTTCCATTGAGCAGGCAGGGAACCTTTGTCAAGTGATTGCTGAAAAATCTTTGAAAGTATAACGGAACAAAATGAGTTAGTGTTTTTCAGAAACTTTGGATTAATAAGGTCACAGCCAGGAGCAGATGAAAGTTTCAGTGATGTGATTACTTTTTCTACGCCGACTGGTTCAATGGATAAAGGGTACATTACAGCAAAGTCGTAAGAGTGTGTGCATTTGGATGAGTGGCATGGGTGGGTTTCGAAAAGTTGCGCGTAAAAACCTCATTAAAGATGGATGCAGAATCGGTAGGTGAGATGGCGTTTTCAGCGTCATCAACAAGGGTTATTATGTCGTCATTCTTTGGGTTAATGGTGCGCCAAAACTTTTTCGTGTCAGTAGATAGCATAGATGGCAATGTGATTTTTAAAAAGTTATCTCTTGCAGCCCTAAGGGCTGTGATGTAGTCGTTAGATGCACGTTTGTAAGCTGCCCATTTTGCAGTGTTAGGAGACGTTATAGCTGATCTATATAAGCGTTTTTTTTGTTAGATAAGCGCTTTATGTAAGTGTTGTACCACGGAGCGTGACCGTCGGAAGAGACAGTGTACGTAGGGATAAACGTTTCTGTTAATTCAGCGATTTTATCCATAAACATGTCCCAGTTCGCTTGCACACTGCGGTCGTCGAAATCTGTGAGGAAGGTATCAAGAAATGTGCAGAGCTCTTTGTTATTGGAATCAAAATGTGCTTTCTTGTAGTCGCGAATGATCTTTGTTTTCTTTCTGATTTTTGGCCATGAAATGTTGATGTTGAAATTAATCAGTGAATGGTCGCTAAGGGGAGGTAAATAACAAATGTTGGAAATAAATTCGGGCCGAGTAGTTAGCAGTAGGTCAAGAGTACTAGCAACGTTTGGTGAGGTTCTGGTAGGCTGTGTTATTAGTTGACTGAAAGTGAATAATGCACACAAGTCAAGAAAATCTTTTGCTAACCCGTAAAAAGGGCGTATGATAATGGGTTCGTTATTCCATGCAATGTTTGGAATATTGAAATCGCCAAGTAAAAACAGGGGCAAGAAAGGATGGCGTGTTATGACGATGTTGATGGCATCTTGTAATTCGTCAACAAAGGAGGCAGAGTGAGTAGGAGAACGATAGCATGCGCCAATTACAATTTTTTGGAAGTTTATTTCAATAATTGCCCTTACTATCTCCAAGTTCGTAGTAATACTAATATGCTTAGAGGGTAAGTTTTTATTAATAGCCAGAAGAACACCGCCCCTTCTTTCATCGTGCGGTCGCAGCGATAAACAGAGAAGTTATGAGCGGTTACGAAATTTCGTGGTGACGAACATGCGCATGCAGCCAAGTTTCAGTAAGTACAATAATATCTGGGTTACAGGTGTCTACTGGAGAAGTGAACGAGTCGTGTTTGTTTTTAATGCTTCGAATGTTAGTGAACAGGACTGATACGGGGGATAAACGACTACCACTGCCCCTCACGCCTTGCTACGCACTGCCAGGGGATGAAAGGCCCTGTTGCGTATCAACCTGTAGTGTTTGTGAGGCACATTCTGTCACGCTGTCGCTTGCATGGTCGTACATGAAGAGTTTCTCGTTTACTGATAATTTGTTGTAGCGCAGATGAAAGAGGGGTGTTCTTGGCAAACTTTTAGCAAAGGCTATCAGTTTACTTCGTGCATGACGGGTGGCGCATGAGTAGTCATCAGATATTGCTATGTGTTTTTCTTTTAGTTCACTTCGTACGCAAAACACTTTCTCTTTTATTTTGTAGTGGCTGAATTTTGCAACGATGGGACGGCATTTGTTAGGCGAGTATGAACCGAGACGATGAGCGCGTTCAATTGCCATGTCAGGTAAATTGACGTGAAGGCTTGTTAACACGTTGACGACAAGGGCTTCAGATTCCTCCCATGATTCCTGAGAATCAGAATGGATTCCCGAGAATCAGAATAATCCAGAGGGATTGGTTGCGAGTGCTCATATAGTTAAGACGGAAAGTTTCTGCTGATTAATAGCAACCGATGCTCATGAGGGCATCGTGCCAGGAGGAACACGATCTTTTTTGCGTGGCAAGTTTTTCCTAACAACAAATAAACTCGCGAAAGCATTATTTGTTCTTGCATTAATTTTTTTCCGCAAGCCACTGACACCATGATCTTCTAACACGTTTACTGGTTTGGAAGGCAGTGCGCAACACTATGCGTGCGCGTTTCAGACCGCCTGGAATAACTGCGAGCAAGTGCCGAAATGACTTATGCAGTAAGGGCTGATTACTGATTGGCATCCACCAAAGCGCAGCCATACAGCTACGTTACTTGAGAATTTTAATGAACATAAAATGTTTCTTGCACTCGCACTTTCCAGAGACTCGAAAATATCATTAGGGAATAAAGCTGCAACCATTACTTTTCCCTTCACCAATGTAGATTTCGTTCAAATGAACATTTAGGGTACGGTCTAAGCCTGAGTTAAGCTCATAGTAAATGGCGGAAAAAAAATGCGGCAGCGAGCTCTATGGCGAAGAGAAATAAATAAACCATACCGTAATGTCTGCGTAGAACTATGTCTCACTCTCAGCAAGAGCAAAACTAAAGCAGTCAATGGCTCCGTTCATATTTAAATTATTCTAAAGCACTCCATAAGCTTAAAAAATTTCTTGCCGACACTAATTAATGGGCTTGCTCCAACATTTACAAGATCATATTGTTCCAGGAGTAAAATATCTCCGAAGACGACTCTTGGCAGGATGTCAGCGCTTTAGGTTGTTCACTTAACTATGGTAAATTCACTGAAAACAAAGACTGAGTAAGCACTTTGACGACAGCGAGAATATTATGAGAGCCCGAAAAAAATGGATATAAAGGCGAAGAGAAACATTGAGAACAATGCACTTTCCGGCACATCGATCGTTGTTTGCCTACGTTGTTTACTGCGAGTCTCAGAGAATTAGTTCGATGACAGAAAACTGAAGTAAATCATTTTATAAGCTCTCGTCATATGCTGCTCTCACTAACTGGATGGGTTGATCGAACACTCCAGCCTTTAAACACGCTTCCCACAAATTGCATCGTACTCGGAGCCCATTGCAAAACTTAAATCCTGTGTTATCACCTGCAAAATTCGTCTCGCTTCTGGCTGATATGCAATAGAATATGTTTTCTTGATTTTCAAATATCGGCTTATGCACCGTTTCTGTAACTATTTTTTTTGCTTTTCTTTGCTGTATACGTTCCCCCCCCCCCCCCCCCTTTTTTTTTCAATGGAAACCGGGTAATTGCGTCTGCCTTGCCTATAAATTGTTAAATTCAGCCTTTTCCGGTGCAGTAATCAGATTAACAATGAATTTGCAAACAGTGCATAAACATCAACGCGCATTTAATATTTTTATTATGGAAAGCAAATGCACTGACCTTGTGAACGGACAGCTGAGCGTCATAGGCAGAAAAAAACTCAATAAATTAGACTCTAAACGCCTTTCCTGGGTTCAGCTGTGCCATGCCTTAACCAAAGTATGTTGCAGATCGCATGATGCTTATATTTCGATTTATACGGAGCTCCTCCCAGTGCTTGCCCCCGTTTTGCCATGTGGGCTCGGCGAATCAAGTTAAACGGATGCGCAGAAGCACTTCGGTCGAAGCGAGAATGCGGGTCCAGTGGGGTATTTTGGATCGAAACGGTATTGAACGCGAATATCGGAAGGATAAATATTTAAAAGCGAGGCGGGACAGAGGAGTGGTATGAAAACCACGCTTGAGGTGGGCAATTACAGAACAAAAAATGAAGAAGCCATAACTGAAGCCAGGGAAGCACAGAATCGATTCACGGGCTTCAGTGCGGAAGATAACGCAGTTTTTGTTTGTTTGTTTTTGCCGTCTTCGCGATCTTTTAGGAAGTCTTGCATTCATGCACAGATTCCCTCGGGGAGAAAAGACTTGCTTTGCTGGGCTTTTATCTCTCAGGGTGATAGCAATCTCTTCCTTCCTTGCATGAATGAACGGTATTCGAAGGGGAGTTTCTGCTCTCACAAAAAGGCTGCTTCTAATTACCACCCAGCAACTTTAAGCCTGCATTGTAACGCCGACAGAGCACCAAAGGCTTTTCAGCCACGCAAGCAGTAACGTGCTCAATATTCTCCTGGCAAAATAAGAACCATCATCATCATCTCGATCATTCTAATGGTCATCATTCTCGTAAAAATCGCAATTCATCAAGACAGCAAACTTTTAAATGGTGCTAACCGCGACGAAAAGCACTACTGAGGAGAACTTGGCGTCTGTTTGCTGAGTTCTTAACGCCTTTTTAATCTGGCTCAGTGTCCGTAGTAATCATAATAATCATCATCATCATCATGGCCATCAACGTCACGCACTGCCCCCCCATTATCATCATCAGCTTAGCTACGTCCACTACAGTCAGCATAAGCCATGCTGTTGTCGCAGAGTCATTTCAAGCTCGTTCTTTCTCGAATAGTGGTCTTCGCTCTACGAGTTGACGAAGCTACGGTCTCCTAGGTGCAGTTATTTCTAGGCCGACAATATAGTCTCGAAGCCGTTGGAAAGTTGGTCTGGTTCAACAATGTTCGCACTTGTAGCAAACCATTACAAGAGGTTTCAAATTTTGGAAGGTAGCGATGAAAATTATAAGTACACGCAGAGTTCATACTACAACTCACTGTAGCCTTTCGTATATAAACGAAATAGTACGCAAAAAAGCTGAGGCAAGAAATTTTCTTCCGCACATATGAAATAAAAATAGCGTTTACGAAAGCTACACCGCGACAGAAGTAATAAATTATAAAACTGCAATTTCTTAGGAAACCATAACGTTATCTTATATTATCCAGTATGATAACCCGAGAAATTCTGATCACTCCGCGTAAATTTGCAGCCCTCTACATTTAAGTAGAGATGGCTCAGTGTTTATGGTGCTCGGCTGTTGATCCGAAAGACGCGACCTCGATCTCGGCCGCGGTGGACGCATTTCTATGGAGGCGAAATGTTGGAGGCCCGTGTAGTGTGCGATGTCAGTGCGCGTTAAAGAGCCCCAGCTGGTCGAAATCATTCGGAGCCCTCCACTACGGCCCTCATAGCCTGGGTCACTTTGGGACGTTGAACCCGACAAAAGCATAAACCAAAACACTTAGAGGGTAGAAAAATTCTACGCGCGCACCTTTTGCCATCCGCATGGGCACAGCAGACGTTCTTTTACAAGGTTAACCAGCACTCTCCAAGCGCAAAGATTACGCAGGTGAGCGCTGAATTGACAGCCCTGACACTCAACGACGGCCGTGAGACGGCGCATGGTTAGGAATCGCTCGAACGAATCAATAAATATGCGCTCAATAGCGCCTCAGCTTCTGAATCGTCAGTCTGGTTGATGATATTTATACCAACATAGCGTTTTGTGGCGCCGTGCGGATGTAAACACGATAAATCAGAGAAGCCCTTATATGATGCGTCGTCGTCGTGCCACTAGCGCACGTAGCAGGGGAAGCGAGAGCAAGCATATGATTTTCGCGTCCTTGATGGCATGGAAAGAACAACTCGTTTGTCACTGGCCGCAGGGTGGCCGAAATGGTCGCTCATGCTCCTAACGTCCACAGCGCCGCAGCCAAGTGGACTGTAAATATTGGCCATATTCATTGGCCGTTGCGCGGTGTACGGTTCTGCAAGTGTGCTTACAGACAGTGTATTATGCACGAGCTCGTCAGAAAGCGCAAACACAGCCGTACAAATTAAAACAAAATGTGACACGTATCCTGTTAATCGTAACGAGCAGGTATTTGTGCGCACATTCCTTGCTGGTTGAAAAAAAAAAACAGTAACAGGTGCAGGAAAAGTGTCATTTTACGGCCTTCTACTTAACCATGAAGGCATTTCTAGTGTATTGACATGTGTATGCATCACATGGGCAGCAAATTTCGCAAATGAGCGTTGATGTGCGTGTGTTCACCTTCAAGGCACTGTATCGAAATGTGTATAAACAGGACTGGCAAATTTTTCGAGCAACTCCGTATGTATAGCTGAAGCTTTTCAACTTTACAGAATTTTGGCGATTAAACTGTTGAGGAGATACATCAGCGGATGCTTTATGCTATTACTACGCATGGTGCATGCCGGCTTTTCTTTACCAGTGTAGATTAAGCTCAATGGAAGGGGAATTACTATGTCGGCTTGGTTTCGAACAAGAATTCTTTGTGCTTAAGTAATTTCCATCTTGCATAAGCGTCTGAATAAGCAAGGGGATGGAAGTGCAGAGATAGTGCGGACCTGAAAGTGTTGCATAGAAATCCAGCTACGCTGACCAGGATGATAAAAATCTTAAATTTAAATGCGAATTAAAAACAAAGAGGCGAAATATATCTGGTTGCATTACAACAAAAGAGAGAGCATTAGTCTACAACCGCCGCACTTTGGAAACCAAGCGAGGACATTGCAATATATGTGTTTTAGTGATAAAATGCCATAAAAACTGCGAACTTTATGGGAAAACGGAAAAATAAGTGAATTTTTTCCACAGAAGTTAAATAACGTTATGATGTAGGGTTGCTTATCTAGCGAAAGTTTCCATTCGTAGACCTATACCGATCAGAAAGGATTGTTTCCTGCGTTTCGCGTTTTTATTGTGGCATGATATTGGCGCCTAAATTGTCCATGGTCGACCACGCACATTCGTGTGCAGGCTTAATGCATCTGCCCAACGTGTGCGTTCGCAGCCAAAAAACACTGCCAAGTAAAGCGTTGTAAGCGTACTTATCGTCGTCAATTTACGTATAACACGCCTGATTAAAGTACAGGCTCATGTGCATACCAGTGCAAACAGAAAATGCTTGGTTAGTTTCGATGGCGGCGAAATTCTAGAGGCCCGTGTACTGTGCGATGTCAGTGCACATTAAAGAACCCCAGGTGGTCGAAATTTCCGGAGCCCTCCACTACGGCGTCTCTCATAGCCATAGTCGCTTTGGGACGTTAAACCCCATAAAACATAAACCAAACACGACGAATCTCTTCTGTGCAGAGTGCGCTCATTGCACTGCGCAGTCAGTTCACAGTCTACACAAGGAGGTGTTTTGATACTTACATTGACACGCACTTACAGATACGCAGATGCGCATTATTGCGAGATTAACATTAACGTGATCACTTAATTTACGTGTGCCTAAGTATGCGGCCCTAATATGAGGCCTGTACTGAACAAGTGAACTACTTAAGAACAATCACATAAAAGAAACCCAGCTTAAAATCCACGGGTTCTTCAGTAAGAGGTGTTTACGGAGAGTGCATGGTACTCTGAATGAATGAATGAATGAATGAATGAATGAATGAATGAATGAATGAATGAATGAATTTATGAACGAATGGTGGGCCCATGGCTACTGACTGGGGAAGGAGGAAAATAACTGGGAATAGTAGTCGATAGTGACCGAGCGCAAACACACTGCGAAAAGATTGCACTGACTACAAGTGGTGATTTGATTCATAGAGAACGGCGCAGACGGCGTTAATTTCTCCTGCAGCACTGTTGCAGCGCGCACCTTCGAAGTGTACGTGGGTGCCTTGCTATGCGTAGGCACACACTGGCGTCATCATCGTAATTATTCGCTTTCTTAATTCCACTGTTGAACTGAGGCCTCAACCACTGACGTCCATTCACATCTGTCCCGCGCCGGCTGCCGCGAACGCAATTGTGCATTATTTGATAACTTGATCAAACGTCTTGATTACCTGCCGCCGCTGTGTACGTCCTCCTTCCCATCATATAAAATCAGCCTCATTAAGAGTAGAGCGCTTTCTCAGCTTTCGCGTGTTGATGAACTCGTGTGAGCGTCTGAATTTCGGTGAACTATTCCGCACTCTTGGTTGTTTTCTCATCTTTTTCGCTGCGTTTTTTATTCCTGAACAACGAAACCAATATATTTGCAGTTCATTTGTCACTTAATTGTACTTGGAATAATCCAAAGCCCTTTTGTTCATGCCGCGGCCCAATAATTTACTTTAGGCCCTATGTTCCCACAATTCAGCCACCGATTGACGGGGTTAGTACCGTGAAGAAATAGATATATTCTAAAAAATTGTGGGATTTCTGGGGCCCTTAAACAACCTCACTGTCCTCCATTAGGGTGATGGACTTAGCAGGCTTGGTTTATTGTCGACGCAAATAACACCGAGACAGCGCTAAAACTCTTCCCTCCTTCGCCCTTTTGAACGAATACATATTTCCATGCATGCATGCATTGGATAATGCATGTGTGCTCACATGCATGTTCCCTGAGCGACTTCTATGTTGTGACTGAACATGCTCCCCTCCCTCCTCTTTGTTTTTCCGTGCCGGGCATTGCAACCGGCGTCGCAGTGTCGTTGGGGAGCATGCACTTCTTGTAGGGTGGAAATCACGACTCTTCCATCTCATCCCGACCCCAAAAAAATGCGCTTTCCGCAGCTTTTTCTCTCATTTTCTATCGTCCTTCCCACCTGCCGACGCTTCTGTGGTCGCACGCACAAGAACGCTCAACTTTAGCCTTACTATACCCACGTGCGTGGTATGTGCGAGGAAGCTTGTGCACGCCAGCGCGGCTCCCTCGTGGCGTGTTTCCGAGCACTACTTTTTGTTTTTTTTTGTTTATTTTCTCCTTCGGGCAACATACAAGTATTGCCCACGAGGCAAGACAAAAGGAGGTGCTGAACCTCCTGACTGGGTCTTGTCCTCGTCTGGGTACAGCAGCAGGAGCGGTATTGCATTATAAAACATAAAAAAGGCTGTCTTTGCCATCACTTACACAACAGACGCATCATAAACAGTTCTTGTAAATATATACAGATAATAAAATAATAATAAGCACTAAATCATATACAAAAATGGTACAGAAATTCAGTACATTAGGGTTGTTCGAACCGACATAACATTACATCAAACGGAACCAGAAGTAAGCATTTTGTCGTCTAGGACACAACGTTAAACAAAAAGAAAGTTAAAAGTTTCCCTTACGTTAGTTTCAGCACGCAAGGTCCACAGCCAACGACGTCCTGTGCGAGTCTCTTGTTTAGAAAGCATTGTGTGTGTATGTGTGGGCGTGTGTCTATGTTTTGATTCTGATTTTTTAAGGTGCATAAATATTAGCCGCAGTCTGGTAGATGTTTGAGTGTTTATTTTAGATCAAAAGCTGCCGTGTGATGTCAAAAACACACGAATAATTTCCTTTCTTCTTATTCCGTCATTGTCTTATCACATCAACTGCCGCCATTATTTCTTATAGGAAAGAAAATCTCATTATTCTTTTTCTTTTTTCACTTATTTAATGGTGATAACAGTGTCAGCTCGTAATACCGATGTCAACTGTGTCTCTGAGGCTTCTCTTTCTTTATGTGCTACTGTGGTTTGACTTGTATTTTTTAAATGTAAATTTCCATGTCCAAAGCAGGCCAATGTCTTCGTGACACTAGAAGCTCGACTCAACCACAAATAAAGTGTCCTTCAGCAATAGTCGTTCAGTACTTATTTTGACGTTTTATCGCACGTTGAAATTGGCGGCCACATTCACACGCAAGACTACTTCTGCAATGATGCTGCGTCACTTCTGTGAGCAAATATTTCGGAATGCAAATTCCTTCATGTCAAATCGTTCCTATTTTTCACCCGAGATCTTTGGGGCAAAATGAGGAAGCCGCGTCTCCAGAAGCTCTCCTCTTTGCCACTTACTGTCGATGTCATTTTGTAATCGTAGTTGTTACCCTGACCGAAAAATAACTACGGCCCTTAGAAAATAAACTTTAATGCCATCAAAGCGCCGGCGTTGTCACACCAGTTTTTTGCGTTAAATTGTCAAAGAAGAGGAAGCAAGGAAGAAGTTGAAGTGTGCATGCCCGTTCGACGCTCTCTTGCGGTACCCGCGTTGCTTCCCTCTGGCCGTATGTCCCAGGCTTGTTTGACCGGCTGGAACGTCTCGGTCGTGACGTTACGGATGTAACATCGTGGTGGAGGTGGTGGGTGACGACCTCAAGACACTACAAACGGTGCAGCAGCAGCTGGATCCTCGCCGGAGTCGTCGCTTTGCCGGCCTGGGACCGGCATCATGCAACCGGCCGATGAGCCATCAGCAGCACGACGTGATGCTGCGTTCTAGACTGCAGACCAACCTGCGGGAGCAGTTAACGGTTCTTTGCAGCCCATCGGGAGCCTCGGACTTTCGCAGGAGCCGCAGGCGAGGACGTCGATGAGTGGTTGACCCACTACCAACGAATTAGCCGCTATAACCTTTGAGGCGGACGCCGGCGCTCAGCTTACCAAAGTGTTTTTCTTTCTGACTCATACTGCTCTTGTCTGGTTTTAGAACCGCGAGGACTCCCTCACAACTTGGGGAACGCTTCGTTTCCGAATCGCAACAGTGTTTTGGCGACTGCCTAGCGCGACGAACGCGAGCCAAACACCAGTTTGCACACAGGGCTCAGTTACCGGGAAAAACTTGCGCAACCTATACAGAGGAGGCCCTCCCTCATATTGTGTAAAACAAGGAATGCTCATTTGACCGAGGAATATAAAGTCGTACATCTTCTGAAGGGCATTGCAGATGACGTTTATAATTTTCTGATTGCGAAAGACTACCTGGGAGCCATCTCAGATGTCATTCGGCATGTTTGCTCATTCGAGGCGTTGAAGACTGGTCACATAACGTCCAAATTTTGGCGGCTGGCCAGCGTCCCAACTGAGGCTAGCGTTGAAGAGGGCTTCATGGATGTGTTATCGACGATGCGACAGATCGTTCGTGAGAAACTCCACAAGGCCTGTGCAAGGAGTCCACCGCCCGTGCCGTCTGACGTTGGTGTATCTCAAGGGCCTCCCTCTGAACTCACCTCGATCAGTGAATACCGTCCACACTGGAACCTGCCCCGATGGCCAAACGTCAACGTTTGATCGCCCTAGTCATCCGCCTCACTAAGACTCATACTTGGCTGATATTCAATCGCAGTAAGATCCGTACTATGAGTGGACATGGGAGAAACCATCTCTATTATATAGAGTTTATCGTTTAAGTACATATTAGACCGCAAAGTCCGTTTAGGTACCTGTTAGGCCGCAAGGTCATGTTTCTTTGGACTGAAGTGTGAACTTTCAAGGCGTGAGCCGTGAGTTGCGCCCTCTGCGGATGTGCAGCGGTACGGCGGCACGATACTCACAGTGGAGTTTGGTGGTGGTGGTGGAAAACATTTATGTACAGGTATAATACAGGAGGTTATGCATGAGCTGACCCAGAGGGGGCCAGCCCTTACAAATACTAGGTGGAGGTCCCTAGTTCGGGACCCCAGTGGCATCGGCCGCCGCCCAGGCTCGCGCGACCAAGGCCCGTTGGGCCTGCAGGTCAGAGCAGCCGAGCAGGGTCGCCTCCCAGTCCTCCCGGGTTGGGTTGGGGTGAGGGGGGATAGCAGGGTTGGAGGGGCAGGCCCACACCATGTGGTAGATGTCCGAAGACTTCTCCGCACAGTGCGGACAGCTGCCCGAGAAAGAAGGGTCGAAGTGTTTCAGAGCTGCCGGGCACAGCAAAGTATTAGTATACAGGCGGAGCAGAAGCCGCTCCTCCGCCTTTGACAGACCTTTACACGGGCGGGGATAAAGACCATGGCCAGATTGATAGAGTAAAACGATGTCTTTGAAGGTGTAAGCTGGAATAAATTCGAGTTCCTGATCGTCAGGGTCGGAGGGGAATGTCCGGTGAGAGAGCGCGCGGGCGGCGGCGTCAGCTGCCTCATTTCCCTCAAGGCCCATGTGAGCGGGAGCCCAAACGATACGCCGGTGCGCGGGGTCACCGGTGTAGACGCTGTTTTGAAGAATGCGGTAGGCTAGATACGGTACCCAGCCCTGCTCGACGTTCCGACATGCCCCTCGCGAGTCGGAAATAATTGTTTTTGAATTGGAATCAGATGCAGCCAACGCAATGGCGACCTCCTCCGCGTGTGTTATGTCACGGGCTCGGAAAGTAAGGCCGTTCACTGTTTTGGATTGGTGGACGACTGCGGCTGTGTACCATCCCCCATGGTGGGGGCCTGAGGCATCCACGTAGAATACGCCGGGTTTCGATCCATAGTGGCGGGCCAGGGCTTCCGCCCGCGCCAGGCGCCGGCCATTATGGTCCTCACGGTTCATGTTCGCGGGAAGAGGGCGCACGTGGAGGGCGCATCTCCACTGGGATGGAATACGTACGCGCTCTTCCATGAGAGTGGTATGTTGGATGTGTAGCCGGGCAAGGAGGCGGCGACCCGACGATGTCTTTGAGAGACGTGTGTATTGGTTAGTCAAGTGGGCTTCCCGGAGCTCCCGAAATGTGTTCACCATGCCTAGGCCCAGGAGGCGCTTGTTGGAGGTGGTCACGGGGAGGCCTAGAGCCCGCTTAATAATTTTGCGGAGGATGACTTCGAGTGAATCCTCGTCTTGCTTCCGCAGGTGGAGGTATGGAGTCGAATATAGAATTCGACTGGTTACAAATGCATGCGCCAGCCGCAAGGCGTCCTTACATCGTAACCCCCCGCGCTTGTTAGAAACCCGGCGGACCAAGCGGCCCACCTGGTCCCCCACCTGACGGAGTTTGGCCAATGTTGTTTCTGACCGTCTATCTTGATGTATAAAGAGCCCCAGTACCCGGACTTCGATATTTTCAGGGATTGGACCTGTCTCAAGAGACAATGAAATTTTGGCTGTGCACTTTGGTGAGGGGCGTATGTGCACAAATTCAGACTTTTGGGTGGAGCATTGGAGGCCGCAGCGGCGAGCATAACGGTCCACTATGGTCGCCGCCTCCTGCAGGTTAGCCTCAATGTCTGCAAGGGAACCGTGCGTGGCCCACAGGGTGATGTCATCAGCATACAGCGCATGCTGCACACCGGCGACAGCATCCAGCTGGGCCGGTAGGCGCATCATAGCCAAATTGAATAAGAGAGGAGAGAGCACCGCGCCCTGGGGTGTACCCCTGGTTCCTAAATGAAAAGGGCCATGTTCTTTATCCTGGATCCGAATGTAAGATTGTCTGTCGGTTAAAAATTGCCGAATGTATTGAAAGGCATTTCTGCCGCAGTTAGTTTGAGAGAGGTGGGTGAGAATGATCTCGTGGGTAACGTTGTCGAATGCACCCTTCAAATCCAAGGCGAGTACGACCTTGTCATTGTGAGGGCATTCCACGGGGTCGAGGACAGCCCGATTGAGTTGTAGCAGGACATCTTGTGCAGATCTGTGTGGGCGAAATCCGAACATGGTGTCTGCGAAAAGGTGTTTGGATTCCATGAACTCGGACAACCTGTCACGTACCATCGTCTCCATGAGTTTGCCCACACAGGAAGTCAGAGAGATGGGGCGGAGGTTGTCCGTGTTGATGGCCTTGCCAGCTTTAGGAATGAAGGTGACCAGGGCGGTCTTCCACTCGATGGGTAGTGGCACTTCCCCAAGCCAGATTGAGTTAATGTAATTCAATAAAGACATGTATGCTGGGTCGGGGAGGTTGGCTAACAATTTGACTGTAATTTTGTCCCGACCCGGAGCGGTGCCGCGTTTCATTTTTGCCAGGGCCGCCTTCAGGTCGTGGAGCTGGAACGGTTGATCCAGCTCAACGTTCTCAGAACCTGCATAAGAGTACGCCGGCCCGCGGGAGTCCTGGGTGGTGCACAAGTACTGGTCCCGGAGCTTGTGCGCCAATTGATTTGTGTTGCCCTGAAAGCTGTGTATTGCTCTTTGGAGGTGTTTTTGAGTTTCCGTGCGTGTTTGCGTTGGGTCAATTAGGGCGCGAAAGAGTCGCCACGTGTTCCGGCTGGACATTTGCCGCGCGGCCGTATTGCATCGGGCCACCCAGTTGGAGTCGGCGAGTTGGGCCGCATACTCAGCCGCTCGTTGAGTGAGCTCGGCGATGCGAGCTTTAAGTTTCCGGTTGTGCTTTTGCCGGCGCCACCGACGGACGAGGCAATGCCGGGCCTCCCAGAGATGGAGCAGGTGGTTGTCCACATCCGAGACCGCCTCTGAGAGCTGAATTTGAGTTTCGGAGGAGCGAAGGCCAGAGACCAATTGTTGTGACCAAGACTGGTAGCCCTGCTCATGTATGGGTGTGACATTGTTATAATTCTGCCTGAACTTGGTCCAATCTGGGAGTCGGGCTTGTGTTGTTGGTCGCGCGAAAGGAAGGGTCCTAATCGTAGTATTCAGGAGGCAGTGGTCGCTGCCGAGGGTTTCCTCGGTGTTGACCCAGTCTGCATATTGAATGTTGCGGGTGAAGGTCAAGTCCGGACATGTATCCCTAGTCACGGAGTTGCCTATACGAGTTGGGTGGACTGGGTCAGTGTGAAGAGTGAGGCCCAGCGTTGACGCAAGCTCCGCCAACTTGCGTCCCCGCTTCTCTTCACGGCAGTAACCCCACATCCGAGCGGGAGCGTTGAAATCGCCCACAATCAGGAGGGGGTCTCGACCCGCAACTCTCAGTGCGCGGCTAAAGAGGTCCGCAAATGATACATTCGGCAATTTCGGATTGCAGTATACATTGAGTATGTGTAGCGGTGGGTCCTGTTTGCGGAGTGGGAGGAGGGTCACCATTACATAGGAGTATTCAAGTTGAATGTCTAAGTCGACCTGGTTGGCTGTATAATTTCTATGGACTAATAGACGTGGAGTTTGCAGCGCTTTCGAGATGTGCGCACGGAGTTATTTTGCGAATATGTGCCGCTACTCTCGACAGTCGCTCCTGGGAAATCTGCGTTTACGGTTCCCTTCGTCTGAACTTTTAGAGGAACCGCCAGCACGTCAGGATGTGTTCTGCATATCCGATGATACCAGTGTATTCTGCTGTCTACAATGCGCATCTCAGTTTCGTGACCCAGCTCTGCTCCCGGCACCTTCGATGCTACGGTGGCGCCTCTCTCTTCCAACTGCACGAAGAAACGAATATTCGTGCCGCATTGTCCGGTGTCGGTGTTCCAGGACTACGCACGATTGTGGGCCACCAAGTGGACTCCGCAACCCGTGGTACTGCCTGTTAACATGAAGTTCGCCGCATGCAGCCCAGATGAACGTGTGTCAGTGGCTTTGGTTCCGGACGCACGAGACGAAATTGCTTGGGCTCCAGCCACTGACTCACAACTGCGTCGAATGATTAGAAAATCACTGAACTCTAAACAGCGTGATGTTTTGAAGCCTCTCTGGGCAACTGCTCATCCATCTGACTTTTCGGAGCCCAGCGGTGCAGGAAGCATTCAAATGTCACGTACGTGACTTATGATTGGCACAGGCTACTTAAACCCTGTTTGACACAAGCCGTATTTAGTGTCGCCAACAGAGTGCCAAGTGTACAGCTTCAGGATATGTTGTAAAAGGGGGTGTAATGATCGGAGGCCCAGCCAGCGGAGAACGGCGAGCCAGTCAGGCGCCGTCAGGTATGCGGCCAAAAGCGCTGCTGTTTCTCGGAGAAGACGCAAGGAAAAGCTGGCCTGGGGGCGGCTTCTGGCGACGGCGTTGGCGTGGACAAAGGCTCTAATCCCCTTCGCCGGCGATGCTGAATGCAGCTCTGGTGCCGGACTGCGCTCCTGGGGACTGGCAGCGGAAACAGGCGAGCCAGTCGGGCGCCATCAGGCCACTTCGGCCGAAGCGCTGCTGCTCGGGGAAGACAAAAGAGACACTGCGTGGGGCAGCTACTGGCGACGGCGTCGGCGTGCACAAAGGCGTCTAATCCCCTTCGCCGGGGAGGCTGAGTGCGGCGCTTCCCCCGGACTGCCGTGGACCGACGGACGAGACAGAGTGGCGACGACGGCGGGGCGACGGCGCCGCCAACTCAGTGCCCGCGTGCGCCCTGAGGAGCCGACAAGGCGGAAAGGCGACACGGCTGATTTGTCCCTGAAGAGGTCACCGGTGTGAGCAGTCAGCGCTCGCGTCCCCATCGATCAGGATCGTCACTCAGCAGCGAACGACCTTTGGGCCTGGTCAAACAGTTCGCGACTCAGAGACGCCAAGTTCCTCCTTGCCCGTGTGTGTGTGTCTGTGCGGTGTGCGTGGACACGTGGGGAGGGCGGAGCCTAAAAAGACGCTAGCGGCCCATTGGACACTCAACCAGACATCAGATTCCCTAGCTGGGTGCCTGGGGAATGTGAACTGCATTTAAGCAGCAATCTGTGGGGTGCCAGAACATCCTCCCCCATTTTCTGACTTTGGTCTCCTTGCTACTGTACATAATGTAAAATAAACCTTCAAGCTTGCTATTCCTCCCGAAGGCTTCTCTCCGTAATCTGCCTGCTTCGCCCTAATGCGGTGAAGACTCTGGTCCCGATCCCCGAGCACATCAGGGGTTAGTTAAGTTTTTCCGTAAAACGTCGGAATGGCCGGTTGGTCTGGTCGAATGCTGGGCACTTCACGTCTTCGTCCACTCGTCCGGCGACACGTTGCTGGTTGGGGCAGCAGTTCCAACTTCTTGACGGAAAAAAACTGTTTTATTGAAGACGAGACCAAATTAAAAGCAACAAGAGAAAAAGGCTGTCTAAAAAAAAGGCTGCATAAAAGCGGCCGAGACTGGGACTCGGCGCGCACCTTTTCTCGCTTTTTATTTGCAGCGGGTTTTAATCCCTTCGATAATTGGGCGGAGCTTTAGTAAATCTGCTCTCGCCCAATTTCGACCAATACTGCCGCGATGGCACGGTACATACAAGTGGGCGGAGCCCAGTGCTCGCCAGAGCCCGACTCAGTGGACTGCGCACTTTTCCTGGAACATGCAGGGCGCGCGGGGTCGAATATGTATGTCTGTCAAACGAATGGTTTGACAGACCTAACCAACCACACACTGACCAATATGCTTTCCATGCACGTCGCCTCCGACCCCAAGGACTACGACTCCATTCTTACTTTTATAACATACGCATTTAACCCCGCTAGAAAAGAAACAAAACGACATAGTTAGTTCTTTATCCTCTATGTCCGCTCTCCTCGGCACACACTCGATACCATCCTCCTGTTTTCACCAACAAAAACCTTGGGATTGCTGAGATTCTCTGCCATACTGAAAAAGCCGATCGGATAGCCCGACTGAGAACTCTCGTCTCACAAAGGCGCTCCAACGACCGCTACGACGACCACGATCGTCAAGCCGCCTACTTCCTTGGCGAGTTGTTCTGGCTTTGGTGTCCAGCCAGGAGGCGTGGCTTAATAATCCAGAAATTACCCGCAAACTATATTGGTCCCTATCTTACGTTGGAGAGAATCACTGACCTCACTGATCGCATTGCGCGTGCCATCAGAAGCGGCCGACCTTCTGCACAAACAGAACTCGCTCATGTCGAGCGGCTGAAACTGTCACCCTCGCGCCGATGCGTCACTCGCCCAGAGGGTTTCACCTGCGACGAGAAGTGTCAGGGACTTGAAGTCCCACGAAGGACAAGGAAGAGGATGTTGAGGCGCATCCGCCTGTTCAACCTATCATTATTATTATTATTATTATAATTATTATTATTATTATTATTATTATTCGTGTTTACTTTTTTTACTTTCAAAAATTTATTTTATTATTTTTACCGCTCTCTTTCAGCCAGTGCAAAATTGAGCCATTACATGCATCACCTTAGAATTTGCACAAAAAGCTATCCTCCCGTCTTCGATCTCCCAGCTAACAGGTCCCCTGTCGTTGCGTCGTCCAATCTGTCAGCCTAAACCCTATTACTACTCCCTTTCCTCTATAAACGCTCCTCTTTCCATCAGTTCACCGCCTGTGTCTTGGCCACTCCCCCTAGTGGGTATGTGCCATTTTGTTTGAGGCCTGTTCATTCGACAAAAAAGTATCTTTCGTGACGTTACGGACGCAACAATAGTGAGCTCTGCGATTGCCCAGCAAACGGAAAATTCCTTCTCATGTCTGTCCCAACATTGCGGGGTTAATCCCTTGTAAAGTATGCCGTCCAGGCAACCCTTACCCAGATATTCTGGACAAGCACATTTTTGCAATTTTCGCATATATCGTAGGACTCCGCTATATCAATCAATATATGCGCAGGTCTGCCCTCGGCAGCTGGCTTGCATTTTCTGGCTATTGAAGTTTTTGCTATCGTCAAAAATTTTTCCCATTGATTTTTGATTGCCAGTCTCAAGGCGGGCGATGGACAAACTTTAAAATAAAGATTCTGCGCACGCATTGGAAAAATGGACCATTGCAGTCAATATTTCCGCAACAGTACGTTGCAATATTTCACAGTTGCCTAACCGCCAAGATTGACGTACAAGATTCGTTGGCTTGGGTCTATGCGAGAGCTCCCGTCAAAGCCCATGTTTATTCAAGCTTATGAACCGCGAATGTTTGGCCCAGATGTCACAGTCACAAGGCGGTTGTAGGCGTTAGGAAACTTAAGAATAACCCTTTTGCTACATGATTTCGAGCGAATTTCCGAGTGACAGTGGCATTGCGCCTATTTTCTGAGGCGATTTATCGTGCATGCCAGTGCATGAATTTTTTTTGTTTCGCCTCTTTGTCTCTTTACGTTAATATCAAATCTTTGCTCCGTGCCGTGACGCATGCAGAAAAGAGAGGGAGAGAAAAAAATTCATGCCACTGTTTATGTAGCGCACAGACATTTTCATGTTGTTTTTTTTTTCTTTTTGTAGTGTTTCACCCGGAACACTTTCTTTGATTCGTTTTGTGTAACTCATACTCGCTGGCATGCTATCATCAGCCCTGTCGCTCAGCCTCGGGCGATCAGTACGCGGTCATTTGTCGAGCATCGACTGCCTTGGACGACGCACTTCGTGTTGTACCTCTGGCTGCGGCTGAACACTAAGCAAAGATGCTTCTCTTTTGTGCGCAATGATTCTTGTCCCATTTTTGGCCACTGAAGAATATGATCAAGGTCTAAAGGAACGGCAGCCTTGAACTATGTTTTTGCAACTGTCGACCAATGGGTCGTTTTGCACCGCACATTATCCAACAGAGAATAGACTGAAAATGCCATTTCGAGCGAGAGCTTCATTTCTTCATACGAAGGAACGCAAAGTTTGAAAGAGGGCACAGCGTTTTTGCGATGGCCAGTTTGCATCACATCCGTTGTCAGTGGGTAACCATGCAACAATTCCGAAAGGGACGCAAATCCAGACTCCGGATCTGGAACCGTAAACATTTTTTGAAGTCGCTAATTACAAGTTGATTCGGGGATCCAGGGGCGAGGAAGGGTTACATAGCAAACATTTTTCTTAGCCGCTCAACCGACGACGATGGCGAGGTCATAAACTGCGCAAAGCGTTGCAGAAACAATGATCATTAACAAATGCTGATGGGCTTGTCGTTCCTTTCCAATGTCTTGTCAATTCAGCCTGGGCCACCGCGCAATTGAAACAGGCATAGATAAGAGTCTCTTGAAAGCACAAACCTGTACTACTTAAGACGCACAACCGGCTTTGTGCAGCTGCCATTTCAAAGAAAAGAATAGCATTTGCGGCGCGCTAATTTCAAAACACCCTTTCTGTGCCTCTGTTTTCCAATATTGTCTCGTATAACGGAACAAGCGTTCAGTATGCTGCTGGCGATCTACTGCTATCCAGGATAAAAAGGCAAATACACAAAAATGAACGGAAGCAAACCCACTGAAGAGGCCCACAAACAGACCGATGGCTCACAACCCACAAGCACGAGAACTTTGCCAATATCACCAGAATGACAGCTTTTTCGGATCTAGGTAGTTCAGTGGCGTTGCGAGTTACCGCGAGAGCTATTAGAATGATGTGGAACTTCGATCATGCGCGTAACCTTTTTTTTTCTCCGTTGCAGTGAATTGCATCGGTTTATTGTGTATTCAAATGCAAAGTGATGGTAGTGATAAAAAGCTGAAATGAAATATCATTGCTTTCAGCTGTTGTCCTTTCTTATTTATTATATCGAGGTACGTCCAATAAAACAAAAAAAAAGAAGCGTAAGCGAATGGAAAGCAGGCAGGACAATCTCCGGAGGCTATACGCTGGCGCCGAGGGGACTTCCGTGCCTCGATGCGACGCACGTAAGGGCTCGTCCATTATGTTCCAGCCTTTTACGATTTCCGGGACATTTTTCACACCCGGCAGCCTGGGCCGTTCCAGTGCCCGGCGCCGGTATAAACGAAAACGAATGGGCCATCAGGCGCCGTTCGTCGGGTGGACGTAGAGCGCATACTAAATCGCACCCGGCGGGCCACGAGTGTCCGCCGCCCAGCCGACCGCACCTGTGCCGGGTCCCGCGCAGCGGCTACGAATTCGGAGTGCGATGCTTGAAATGCGCTTAGCGCGTCGCAAGGTTGCTAGAGTAGTTGTGCAACAAGCTCCTTTGGTGATACTATGCCACCAAACTCCTCACCGGTTGCGCCTTAACTTCAGGGGGGAAGAGGGTCTTAGAAATAAATTTTTATTAATGAAGTCACAACAATTAAATCTTCAGGGAATGTGCATTTTTGCATGCCGATTCCAAATATGTAATTTAATTTTATGTACATTGAGTTGTTGTGCAATTATGCAATATGTTAGGTAACTTTTGTCGAGAGTTTGAAAGAAATTCTACTGCAGGGAACTTGCTACACTGCATGCCATTCTTTTCTCTTGACATCAAGCTATGCAATAAGGGTAAAATTATCATCCTGCCTCTTGTAGAAGGTGAGTTATACGATTCTGAAATCATCAGTTTCTTCCCGTTCGTGAAGTGGCAAATTCAAAACCCTGCAACTCAACTCCTATGATAGGCAGGACAATAATTTTGCCCTTATTGCATATTTTGATGTTAAGACAGGCCAATGGCATGCGTCCTAGCAAGTTTCCTGCAGCAAAATTTATTGAAAGCTGTCGGCAAAAAGTTGCTTAACATATTATATAAGTGTACAAGGACTTGTTTCACAAAAAAATAAATTACATATTTGGTATCAGCATGCAAAAATACATGTTTCTTGAAGATTCCATTAATATGACTTCATAAACAAAAATTTTTTTTTCTAAGACCACCTTCCACCCTTTAGTGCGCTGAGCGCATGTTTTTATGAGCAATAATCAGCAGTAATTCTCTTTATACCGTGTCTACCCTTATAAAATGGGCATCGATCCGGGTTAACGAAGGTAAAATTAAGAGACGTTTACTCACGTTGGTATCACTTGCTACCACCCGATGCTTTGACTATGTTAAAATGCGGTTGACTTGAATACTGCAGGTCGAGAGGGTGCGATACCTGCCTCAGTTCCTTCTCCTTCCTGATAAAGGAGCGTTCTTGTGTGCTAGGAGCCTTAATAAATCGCATAATGGAAAGAGTTCCATCTTTTTGGAAATTACTAACGACCTTTCATTCCGAGCGCATAGGCACTGCGTAGGCGACCGCAGTTGTCGACGTGCTCCCTGAAGCTCTCATTTGATGACTCCCTTGTCTTTTTCTTCGCACCGATGCCCGCTCTTCGATGCTGTCGCCAACCGACGACACGATAGCAAGTCTCGACAGGAATGTCTCAGAGGTTATCATCCTAAAGAGATGAAAGCAAGAACAAGGTAGAAAGAAGAGCAACACCAAGGCAGGAAGAAAGCAGAGGAAAGGTTAATGTTGCGCTACAAAGAACGGAAGATCAAAATTGTTGGAGACGTAAGAAGGCACAAACGGACGCAAGAAAAATGTTTACCAATGAGTGAGTGAGTGATTTATTTATTTATTGAGTGAGTGGGTGATTGATTGATTGATTGATTGATTGGGTGAGTGAGTGAGTGAGGGTTTGAGTAAGTGAGTGGTTTAGTGAGTGACCGAATGAATGAGTGAGTGATTGAGTGATAAGTGAGTGAATGAGTGAGTGAGTGAGTGAGTGAGTGGGATAGCGCGTGGCATTATCTCTTCCTAGAAAAAGCAACCTCAAACGAGACATTTTCCCTTCATTCAGTGGTGCTCGTAGGTTGATTGCGTCCTTTAAGATGAAACACGGTACGATGTACATGAAAGAGGTGATGAGATAAGCTGCCCAAAATAAGGCAGAAGTTCACTTTTGGTCCATTAACTTCTGCATGATTTTGTTAGAAACCGCCTTTTGTAGTCTCCTGAAATGCAGCTAAAGCTATGTCGTTCCGGTCGCTGCCAGGATATGCCTGGATGGCTGCTCTAGCCGCTCATGACAGCAAAGCGTGGAATAGGAAATGCTTGAGGCTCTATGCGATAACAAGCTGCTATTGAATGTTCTCCATACATTACCCCGTGGTGTTTTCTCCTGCTACTTACGGAAATATTAAAGCAGCCTTTACGGCTTAATACTTGTGGGGTTGCAATTGGGGGGGGATAAATGCGTATTCCCCGTTTAAGCGCGGCTGACTCAGTTCAAAACCGCGCGGACCCCACCCCGTGGTCGCGTACGCTACTGAGCGCACGCCGACCACGGCGGGCCGTGCTCTACGGGAACAAAGGAACGACACACTGGCTGACACAAACAAGGCATTTATTGCTATAGCAACAATAACGCCAGCTAGCAACAAAATACACTGAGGAATCTAGGATGTCCGACTCACCAGCACGGCTACGAGCGAACGTCCGCCCACGGTAGGGCAAAGGGATAAACTCCGAGGCCCGACGGAACGAGCTGAGGGGAAGACGTTTCCACCCGAGGACGCCCGCGGCCAAGAGCGGAGCTTTGCGCGTGAACGTCCACCACGCTTCCCGATGCGGAGCAGAAGCGCCCTAGCCTTCCCCCGCGCGCGAGCGGCCAAACACGCCATCCGTGGCGCTGCTGTCGCTGCGACGCGAGCGCCCTCCCCTGTTAGCTAGAGTAACCAAACTAAAGGGAGCGCTTTTCGGGGGCAGCTAACAACAGTGGGGTGCAGTGCTGGAAAGTGAACGCAGGGGACGAAGGCGTCCCCACATCCCCCCAACCTTAAATAGACCCACGCGCCTGCAAGTTACATGCTATGGAGGAGTCTCCTGGTCTTCATGCACTTGAGGCAGGTCGTGCAGCGGAGGTCACGCCGACAGAGTGCACGCAGTCTTCCGCGGTATTCCGAAGGCGGCGTGAAGGTCTCCGCTGGGACGACTCGCATGGCCCGCGGACTAAGTGCCCGCAGGCCCGCGAAGAGGAGGGCCGGTTGACCACCGCAGGCCAAGATTCCGCAGTAGTCGCCAGGGCAACAGCAGCCAGAGGTGGCTGCTGTCTGGTCTCGCCACAGCTGCCCCGGATGGATGCGGCGAACAGGATACAGGCCGCTCCGTCGCAGCAGGCGGCAGCGAGACGATGTGCACAGGACAGCAAACCGCAGTGGCTCCGCTGGATCTGAAAGATTGCCAAAACACACTCCGCATGCCTTTAACGTAGGTCACGGGAGGGGAAACGGCGTACACAAAGGCCTGGTGGCTCAATGCTCAACTCGCTAGCAAAACGTGTCGGGCGGCTGTGCAACGCAAAGTTCGAGTGAACAAAGCCCTTTCTTGAGTTGAACGAGAATGCTCGGTTCATGCGAGGTTAAAAAAAAACAGGCGGCCAGCAAAGTGCGCCCCTCTCAACACCACGGTCCGGTGGTCGTGTCACTTTTGACATGGCGCAGGCAGCTATGAATAGCCTTAGGCCTCACTACCATAGTGACGGTCGATGACCCCCAACAAAAGAAAGACCCGAAACGGGTTTCGTGCGCGCAGCCGCGAGGAGACATCAGCTTTGTGGGGTGGTCCTCCCCGCTCACTGCACAAAGCAGCTTTTGAGCGATCGGCGCCCACCGTATCGGACGGTGTCGGAACGCCCGGTGCCGAGCTGCAATACCAGCGAACTCGTTACGGCACCCGTGGCCCAGGCCACCCGGCTCCCAGAGCCGCGAATCCCAGAGTCGAAAAAGAGACAGCGAGAAAATATATACAGAAAACTCGGACCACCCACGCGGCTTCCGTACTCACTCGCTTCGGGCTCGGCAACTCCGCGGGCGCTAGGCCTCGCGCTCCCTCGATGCGGACCAAGTGGTTCTTGAAGAAACTCCAGGAAGAAAACTTCACAAAAAAACATGCTGAGCATGTCGAAAAGTTCAAACATGCTGCAGCGCAATAGACCTCGCACTCAAGAAAGCATGCCGCAGGTCCTAGCGATCAAAATTCACTCTAGGCCTAGCACTTGTCAAGTCCGGACAAAGAGCGTTCCTCGAACCGAACAGACTGTCGTCCAATGTTCCAAGAGCAGGCCCCACGTTGGGCGCCAGATGTGGGGTTGCAATTTGGGGGGGGGATAAATGCGTATTCCCCGTTTAAGCGCGGCTGACTCAGTTCAAAACCGCGCGGACCCCACCCCGTGGTCGCGTACGCTACTGAGCGCACGCCGACCACGGCGGGCCGTGCTCTACGGGAACAAAGGAACGCCACACTGGCTGACACAAACAAGGCATTTATTGCTATAGCAACAATAACGCCAGCTAGCAACAAAATACACTGAGGAATCTAGGATGTCCGACTCACCAGCACGGCTACGAGCGAACGTCCGCCCACGGTAGGGCAAAGGGATAAACTCCGAGGCCCGACGGAACGAGCTGAGGGGAAGACGTTTCCACCCGAGGACGCCCGCGGCCAAGAGCGGAGCTTTGCGCGTGAACGTCCACCACGCTTCCCGATGCGGAGCAGAAGCGCCCTAGCCTTCCCCCGCGCGCGAGCGGCCAAACACGCCATCCGTGGCGCTGCTGTCGCTGCGACGCGAGCGCCCTCCCCTGTTAGCTAGAGTAACCAAACTAAAGGGAGCGCTTTTCGGGGGCAGCTAACAACAGTGGGGTGCAGTGCGGGAAAGTGAACGCAGGGGACGAAGGCGTCCCCACATCCCCCCAACCTTAAATAGACCCACGCGCCTGCAAGTTACATGCTATGGAGGAGTCTCCTGGTCTTCATGCACTTGAGGCAGGTCGTGCAGCGGAGGTCACGCCGACAGAGTGCACGCAGTCTTCCGCGGTATTCCGAAGGCGGCGTGAAGGTCTCCGCTGGGACGACTCGCATGGCCCGCGGACTAAGTGCCCGCAGGCCCGCGAAGAGGAGGGCCAGTTGACCACCGCAGGCCAAGATTCCGCAGTAGTCGCCAGGGCAACAGCAGCCAGAGGTGGCTGCTGTCTGGTCTCGCCACAGCTGCCCCGGATGGATGCGGCGAACAGGATACAGGCCGCTCCGTCGCAGCAGGCGGCAGCGAGACGATGTGCACAGGACAGCAAGCCGCAGTGGCTCCGCTGGATCTGAAAGATTGCCAAAACACACTCCGCATGCCTTTAACGTAGGTCACGGGAGGGGAAACGGCGTACACAAAGGCCTGGTGGCTCAATGCTCAACTCGCTAGCAAAACGTGTCGGGCGGCTGTGCAACGCAAAGTTCGAGTGAACCAAGCCCTTTCTTGAGTTGAACGAGAATGCTCGGTTCATGCGAGGTTAAAAAAAAAAACAGGCGGCCAGCAAAGTGCGCCCCTCTCAACACCACGGTCCGGTGGTCGTGTCACTTTTGACATGGCGCAGGCAGCTATGAATAGCCTTAGGCCTCACTACCATAGTGACGGTCGATGACCCCCAACAAAAGAAAGACCCGAAACGGGTTTCGTGCGCGCAGCCGCGAGGAGACATCAGCTTTGTGGGGTGGTCCTCCCCGCTCACTGCACAAAGCAGCTTTTGAGCGATCGGCGCCCACCGTATCGGACGGTGTCGGAACGCCCGGTGCCGAGCTGCAATACCAGCGAACTCGTTACGGCACCCGTGGCCCCAGGCCACCCGGCTCCCAGAGCCGCGAATCCCAGAGTCGAAAAAGAGACAGCGAGAAAATATATACAGAAAACTCGGACCACCCACGCGGCTTCCGTACTCACTCGCTTCGGGCTCGGCAACTCCGCGGGCGCTAGGCCTCGCGCTCCCTCGATGCGGACCAAGTGGTTCTTGAAGAAACTCCAGGAAGAAAACTTCACAAAAAAACATGCTGAGCATGTCGAAAAGTTCAAACATGCTGCAGCGCAATAGACCTCGCACTCAAGAAAGCATGCCGCAGGTCCTAGCGATCAAAATTCACTCTAGGCCTAGCACTTGTCAAGTCCGGACAAAGAGCGTTCCTCGAACCGAACAGACTGTCGTCCAATGTTCCAAGAGCAGGCCCCACGTTGGGCGCCAGATGTGGGGTTGCAATTGGGGGGGGGGGATAAATGCGTATTCCCCGTTTAAGCGCGGCTGACTCAGTTCAAAACCGCGCGGACCCCACCCCGTGGTCGCGTACGCTACTGAGCGCACGCCGACCACGGCGGGCCGTGCTCTACGGGAACAAAGGAACGACACACTGGCTGACACAAACAAGGCATTTATTGCTATAGCAACAATAACGCCAGCTAGCAACAAAATACACTGAGGAATCTAGGATGTCCGACTCACCAGCACGGCTACGAGCGAACGTCCGCCCACGGTAGGGCAAAGGGATAAACTCCGAGGCCCGACGGAACGAGCTGAGGGGAAGACGTTTCCACCCGAGGACGCCCGCGGCCAAGAGCGGAGCTTTGCGCGTGAACGTCCACCACGCTTCCCGATGCGGAGCAGAAGCGCCCTAGCCTTCCCCCGCGCGCGAGCGGCCAAACACGCCATCCGTGGCGCTGCTGTCGCTGCGACGCGAGCGCCCTCCCCTGTTAGCTAGAGTAACCAAACTAAAGGGAGCGCTTTTCGGGGGCAGCTAACAACAGTGGGGTGCAGTGCGGGAAAGTGAACGCAGGGGACGAAGGCGTCCCCACATACTTCATGACACACGCTGCTCACATTATTTTGGGTCGTGCATTGTGAGTTTATATATTTATATCATTATTTGAAGAGGCCTACATTGATTTCTACTGCAGCCCATGGCAACCACGGGATGCTAGATGGAATGCCATGTGATCGGCAGAGAAATAAAATGTGGGTAATTTCTGCTTGCTTAAAAAACAGCAAGTATAGGATTCGCAGGCTTAAATTGTGTATTCATGAGCCCATTTGAGCGGTTGGTTGTCCACATTCATTCCACCTAAGAAATCAATGACTACGGAGCCACTGAGTTTTCATCGTCGTAATGCCATGCGTCCTTCCTTCCCTTCGTTCTGGTGCGCAACTTCGGTTCAGTAAGTAATATTGCTTCATTAACGTTTATGCATAACGCCCTTTTTCCTTGCTTCAACTTGCAAGGTTATTTTTTAGTCTTCGCATTTGTCTCATGTCATCCTTTTTTTGTTTTTATTACACTTCAATTATGAAAATGGGATTGCAGAATTAAAAGTAACTGAATAAATAAACAATGGTCTGTTCTTGTCATTTCACTTTGTATACTGATCTGAGTTACAGGCAGTGTCGCAAATGGGACTGTAGACAGCTAAAGACATTTGCCGGAGCGTGTTAGCTCTGTTTAGCTTATTCGTCAGACTGTTGTCACTTTTCCTTTAAGAGCTACAAGTAGCGGTGCCAACTTCGATGCATTGTATTGTGATTATGGTGAGAGTCCAGCAGGTTTGATAAAAGCTTTCCTCCTACTCTCATCCATGCTGCTCAGCGGATTGTTCCTGTCTGCGCCACGTCCACAGTAGTCTACACTCCGAGCTTTCGTTTGCACGCGTTTCGCATTACGTCCTCCCCTCTTCCCGGATGCGCTCTCTGTGGCAATGCGTGCAACCACCAGCGAGGCGGCCGTCGACATCGGCCTTTGTCTTCCACTGCTAACGAGATGCAGCAGCTGTGTTGCGCGGCAGCTCGTCTGGCGAAGCATGGGACACCAGCGCAGTCCTGGCGCATCCGCACATTTCCGCCAGTGCAGTGCGATGCTTGTCGTGCTTTAGTACTTTCGGTCTCGCGCGGAAGCTCTTTCGCATCCCTAAGTCCGAGCTCAGAAGCCTCGTCGGTCTTCCTTGGGTTCTTCGTAAAACTCCGTCCACTCACGTAATGGCGGCACCTGGCACACTGTGAGCTCAGTGTGAAGAAACTGATCTCAGTGTAAAGATACAAAAATCAGCACTTTCTCGCAATTATCGAGAGCTTAGGCGCCCGCACGAACGTAGATGAAGGCATCCAAGCTCCTTCCCTCAGTGGTGCAAGTGGGCTAATTCTGTTTCGGTGAGCCTGCATACGTGTCCACCTTTATTTATGGCTGATGTCACAATGGAGAGAGCTTTTTTTTTTGTGACAAAGTTTCTTCACTGGTGAGCGTATAATTTCGAAGGCGCTGGGTTTCCGCCTCGTGATATCATGCACCCATGTGGTATAGCACATTTGCGCAACGTTACGCGCGTTGTATTGTAAACACAAGGTGGTTGCTCTCTTATTAATGTTTTTTCTATTGCATAGGTGGAAGATGGTGCATGTAGTATTGATTGAGTTGATGCATATGTGGTAAGCTGAAGTAATGATTTGATTTTGGTTAATGGTGTATATCTGCAACGTATCCTGAACACAGCGCAGATAGAAACAGGGAGAAAAAAGGCGCCAGTCCTGCTGTTTTTGTGTGCCTACATTGCCTCTCTTCCCTCTGATAGCTCACTTATGCTGTGCAAAAAGTTACTGTAGCCAAACGCAGGGATCTCTTAAGCGCATGCGGACATTCATCAGGTGAGTATGGTACACGTTGATTTTACACTATCGTCACCAGCTTGTGTTTTAAATTTCACACAAAATATTCTTATTCTGTACTGACCTTTTTTCAGGCCCTTGTAATAAAATGCATAGAATTAGGAATTAATAGTCTGGAATAATTAATGCCATAGGTCCGTAAAAAAACGTAGCGTGCGAGGTGGTTATCCTTGGGTTATCTTCTGGAGGCGGTAACATAAACGAAACTGAGCGATATGAAAACACCCCAAACCTAGTCCATGAAATGAGTAACCGCCTATCAGCATCCACCCGACCGCTGTCTCACTGCTTGACGGAAAATTCGTACAGCTCCGTGGGGGGACTACACTGTTTCTCGCAAAATTCTAAATTAATGTCGGAGAACTTTCAGACAGATATTCTAAATGTGCACTGTGATATAGATTTCAAAGCCCTAGAATGTTCATTTGGTTACATATGCACAACTCCAGACATTGTGTAAAAAGTTGGACTTGCACTACTTTTCTGGTGCACGCTGGTGTAGAAACGGAGAACGAGATCTCGTCATCAGTACCCCAGCCTTGCATTCATGCGCTCATTCGAGCATAAAATAAAACAGGTCTCTGCAACAGTCTCTGAAGTGGCTGTTAACTATGCAGTGACTGGGACTTCAAGCCGGCGCTGAAGCGATGCCTTTACTGATGCATTTTCCTCCACCGAAGCAACCTCGATTCCAGCTCTGTTTCGCTGTCCGGTGTCGGCGCTCACCGTTAAATTTGGACGGGGCGGAACGCCGCAAACAGGTGTGGGTGGGAGCTCTGAATTGATACAGGAAAGTTGCATTGTCAGTTTCTATCATCGCGCGTAAAAAGTTTATAGCCTACCACTGTGTCTGCTCTAAATTTGAGAAACCATTCTCGGCAGGATGTAGAAGTAGTGTTCGAACATGCATCTGCTAATGATCTATTAAGGTGGGGTGAGACTTTGAAGTCGAGTTTCAAAATTTGGCTGTACAGCAGTAGCAATAAAAGCTATGGTCATAAAAATTGAAAGGCATATTAAAGATAGACGCAGCTTGCAGCAGAGTTAAAAATTAGTTTTCAATTTTGAATCAATCTTTTTATTTTTGTTTTTACTTTTTTATACGTTTGTACCTTTTATTTAAGATCTACTACCCACAGAATGTTCCAATTTTGTACAAAGGTAGCAACAAATGCTTCACAGAAGTGGAACTAGAATTATGTTCCTACAACAAAAACTAGATTTATTACGTTTTTTTGCTTTTGCCGATGCATGAAAATTGACACTTATGACCGGTCTTTTTATGCTACAAAAAAGAAAAATTCACCTAGACTATTTATTCTATTTCCAGTTATGTAACTGCCACTAATGAACACCTCAGAGAAATTTTGCTTGCTTGTGCCTTATAGTTCCCGAGAAAAAGGTACACAAAGTTCCAAAAATGTTGTTTTGAGAAAAACGCCGGTAAAGTCCTTGAAAGCATTTTTATTCTTCAAAAATTCCCTGGGCTGTAGTATTTTGAAGTGGCAGCATCGTCATGCCCGTTCTCTTTGTTTCTTCGGTGCTTTCTTTCCTGTTTTGCTTCAGATCTCAGCTTGAAATCTTTTTGTTTTTACCCTCCGTCTGTCTATAGATGCTAGCTTAAGAAGAGTTCGCAACTGCACGCACTTACCATGCGACTGCCGTCGTGCTGCACAGAGTGTGAGTCGAGTTTTAGCGGAGAAGCTGCTCGGAATATTTTCGGCGTGTAATTGATTCTTTGAGAGATAAAAAGGTCCAAGGTCGTAGTTCATAACCAAACCCAAGACTGGCTACCTTGGAGAGTCGGCGATGGTGCAGTACAACAGGAAAACAGCGCTGACTAACGAGAGAGAAGCAGAAGAAAGAAAAACACAGAGCTGAAAAGGCAACTGTGGTGTTTAAAGGGACTCCGAGGTTGAATCCATGGCATTTTTTTTCCTAGTAAAATTAGAGTCTACCGCTGTTTGGGGTTTGACGGCTGCAACAGACGGATTCAGTACCGAGAGAGCTGCATGCATTTAAAAGTCTTTCCTCGCGCGATTCAAATTTGTGACGTCTGAGCCAAGAAGAGCATCGTGACCGTTGTCTTCTAATGAAAAGCATTGTAGTTAAGCCTCTGAGATCTGCACCAAACTATTGTGTCGAATGAGGCACTTCACTTACGAAATCAACCGATCACGGTGACACCAGTACCTCATTTCTGAGCCTCTTCTAGTTTATAAAATCTCTGTTTTCTGATAAGGTAGGTTCTTTATAGCTGCAATGGAAAATCAATTCATACAGAATAACTTCGATTGGTCCTCAGTTAGCGTCCGTTTAACAGAATGAAACACGAGTTTGTCGAAGGTGATCAAATTTAAGCTTTACAGATGTTTTAAAATTAGGTCCTTGGAGATACACGAAATCTAACTCTGCACATAGGTCATGCGACCAGGGAGACACAAAGTGAGAAGATAATTGTCATCGTCATGTACCAAATTAAATAAAATCGAATAATAAACATTTTAGTCACCGCAGATAGCGGTCATGTTTATATTAGAGAATTAGAGAGAGTATATTCCTAAACAATACCATTTGGTATTATTCCCCTAGCACGCGTGTGTTCGGACATATTCGGTTCCAAATTTTCAGCTCGTTCCGCGTAATTGCGCATACAAGGCGGAGACGATAGGCGCGAGATTTCTTTCAGCGTGAGACGTCGTTTCGTCTATCAACGGCGTAGAGCGACCGCTGAAGCAGATAACTTCCCTTCTTACTTTCGGCTACCAAAATGGAAGAAATCCCTGACGTAGCAGTTAAGTAAATACGAGAGGAGTTTCGTGGGAACTTCACGCCTTGCATGCGTAATTACGCGAAATAAGTGGAAACTTTGGGGGCGAATATCTTGGAACACGCATGCTGTAGAAAATTCTGCCAAACTGAGTATATAGTCTAGAAATGCGACCGCCTCTGATTCCAATGTAAACATTCACGCTAGCCAGAGTGGCTAAGAAGTTAATTACTCCATTTTAATTACTTAGATGCCGGACGATGGCAATTATCATCTGAATTTGCATCTCTCTGACCGTATAACTTACGTGCAGAGGTGGATTTCACGTACCTATCAGCGCGTATTTTTAAGAAATGTGTAAAACTTAATTTGATCACCCTGCTCAGAGAAAGAGCGAATGTAAAGCCAAAGTCGTCAGAGGATGAAGTGTCCCGCATAATTGATGAGTAATCAGTGGTTATCGACAAAAGCTAGGATTTTCTCATGCAGATGTGGAGTTGGCTGGCTCACACAAGCGCTACCTATCTTACATGTGCCACCTCATTAATTGACATGTGTGCTAGCTGGAACGGTTCACGGCTATAAATATGGTGACATTCTTCAATGATCTGCTTTAAAAAGAGTGTTTTTGTCAGTAACCACTCATTACTGATCGCCTCTGTGGCGCATATGTTCTGACGAACCTGACATGCTGTTTTAATGCGACAGCGTTATGATCACCGTTCAGCAGAAATCTGTCGTCATCGTCGTCGTCGCTGGTGGAGGCAGCGGCGTGAGCGAAAATTTTCCAGAGAAGCAACACAGGCGGACCACCTAGGTCACGTCAACTTGTGACGCCATCAAAACATTCGCGCCAGATTGTGAGCAAACTGCCCACCGTGGCAAGTGCCAGTTAATTTAATGATTGCTCGTGAGAAGTTGCTCTGGAAAAGGGGTCTCATAAGCCCCACTCGTTGCTGTGCTTGAAAAAGCCACCTCCTGGAGCTGTAGTGCACCACTTAACCACTGCACCAATGCGCCAGAAGCGATATGAGGACTCCCAGCGACCTGTGAAAGTAGAGAATAACCAATTCTGCATAGTCGGAATTAACTAATTAACGCTACCGCATCGTGCTCTTAACGCAGATCTTAAGTGTCCTTCCAGTCTTTTTTTTTTCTGTCAAAACCACCGATTGCGAGCTCAAATCTGTGTTTATCTCCCGTATACTTGCGTCCCGTCTGTGCGAGTTTTTACTTTTATGATGAAAGATTACTTCTGTTTTAATGGAGGTCCACGGTAGAGAAACGGCAGGGAAGAGGAGGTCCTGGACAGCACGAAATAAATAAATGGTGAAGGAAGCTTCAATCACCTAGCCGCCGTTTCGAGAAGGTGATTTGTTGAGCACTCCTCGCGCAAGCACTTTTTGAAGAAGTAAGTTGCGAAATGTTGGCTACTGGACACAAGCTGCCTTCCCAAGCGTTGCTCATTTCGTGCTGCTATTTTAATGCTTAAAACAGGCAGAACGACGCCCGTCTGACAACGCCCCACTGTGACGTCATCATCGTCGACCATATAAGCCAGCTGCAAACTGCAATCGACACTTCAGAACGGTTCTGGCAGCCGCGCATTCTACGTCTGCTAACCGCCACTTCTTGTGTGCAGGCATTTTCGATACGGCCCCCTATTCCCAACGGGCGCACCGGCAGTTGGAAATCAACGCAGCCAGAGCTCAATCAGGCTGACCGGCTATCATTCCACGTGGCTGACCGTCTGACAACGCCCCAC
This sequence comes from Amblyomma mixtum, assembly GCF_055824585.1. Classification (NCBI taxonomy): domain Eukaryota; kingdom Metazoa; phylum Arthropoda; class Arachnida; order Ixodida; family Ixodidae; genus Amblyomma; species Amblyomma mixtum. The sequence goes on along the minus strand of NC_143013.1, from coordinate 315,155,014 downwards.
TGTGACGTCATCATCGTCGACCATATAAGCCAGCTGCAAACTGCAATCGACACTTCAGAACGGTTCTGGCAGCCGCGCATTCTACGTCTGCTAACCGCCACTTCTTGTGTGCAGGTGAGTTAACCAATTCACCACTCTGCATTACATTGTAGACCTTGCGGCTGCTGAACCGTTCTGAAGCTGTGATGTTCTTGTGGTATTGATCATACACGTGTATTGATTCATTGGAGCACATCTTTCGAGTCGTGATGGCTGGCGAAAATGGTGACGCCATTTCCAGCTTCGCTGCCACCCTGAGTGAGAAGGCACCTGGTAGCATCAAAGAGGTAGCAAAGGTTCTTGTAGAAATGACTTCAAAATTTGTGGAAGCCCTATCTGAGCTCAGAAATGAAGTCAGAAACATTGACGCATCCACTAAGTCAATCAAAACTGAAATCACATCGGTTTGTTCCTCAATGGACTTCATTAACGAAACCTTTGAGGAGTTACGGTCCGAAATGAAGTCCTTACGAGAGGGGTTGACAGAAGTGAAAACTCAGAGCAAAGAATTCCAAAAGGAAAACCTGAAGCTAAACAAGGAGATGAAGGACTTAAAGCTAGAGTTGGTGGAACTGAAACAGTTTAGCAGGAAAAACAATATTGAAATAAAAGGTGTTCCAGTAACTTCGAATGAAAACCTTGGTGAGGTGATTGGGAAAGTTGCCAAATCACTTAAAGTAGATTTTTCAGAGAGCGATGTTGAAGTTTGCCACCGGGTTCCAACGAAGGCCAAGGGACCTGACAACATCATAGTGCGGTTTCTTTCACGAGCTACCCGAGATAAGGTCTTGCAAGCAGCCAAAAAACAAAGACTGAACACATCCCACCTGGGCTTTGAGGAAGAAGACGCAGTATTCATCAATGAACATCTGTGTGCTGAGAAAAAGATACTTCTTGGAAAGGCCATCAAGGCAAAACGAGAGAATGAGTGGCGCTTTGCATGGGTTTCTGAAGGCAAAATACTGTTACGGAAAACAGAAACTTCCCGGGTCATTCATGTGACTTGCGAAGAAGACCTCGACAAAGTATTTTAGCTGTATCTTTTCCTATTCCCTAACAAACCAGTTCCCTCATGGCATCGCTAACGGATGGCAGCAAAACCATTTCCGTCTTTCACAGTAACATTCGAAGTATCCGAAAAAACATAGATCTACTTATCACCTTTCTATCATTACAAAAAAAAAACATTTCACCTAATCGCAACAACAGAAACGTGGCTGAAAAAAGGAGAGAGTGTAGTCGTTCCAGGTTACACGATGACATCTCATCCTCGTCTGTCTTCCACTCGCGGCGGTGGCGTTGCGTTTTTTGTAAAAGCAGGTCAACATTTCTCTGTCTTGCATGATGTCACATGTAGCACTTCTTTTATTGAAGCCCTCTTTATTCATTTAGAACCCTCGCTCATAGTTGGTGTCGTTTATCGGCCTCCTAATTCTTGCCAAGCTTCTTTTCTTGATAAATTTGAAGCAATTTTATCCTTCCTGACACGAAAGCCAAACAAACGCATTCTTATTGTGGGAGATATAAACATTGATATGAACAATGCAAATCACAGCGATTACGCATATTTACTCAAGTCTTTTTCCTTTCAAAATATTATCAAGACACCTACTCGTGTTACGAGCACATCAGCAACGTTAATTGATCATGCACTCGTTAATTTCACCACAGGTATTACTGCTGATGTTTTCGCTGACCCCTTGTCTGACCACCTTCCCATATTTGTCGACATAGATAATTTGCCAAAAGCAGAAACCTATTTTTCTCACCGCCTTAACAAGATAAACTACCAACTATTGCGTGACAATCTTTTATCAGTAAATTTTGATGAGATTTATCACGAGAATGTTGACACCGAATTTTCAAACTTTATTAATATTCTTACAGGTGCGATATCAAACAGTACTGAAAAGATCAAAGGTCGCTCTCGCAGCATACCAATTTGTCCCTGGATGAATAAGCCCATTCTTGAAGTTTTAAAGAAAAAGGACTACTGGTACAAGAAATGGAAGCATAAAAAAGAGAACGACTTTTACCTGCGTCAATTTAAGGAGATGCGTAACAAGTCGGTAACGATGATGAGGGCTCGTAAAAGAGAATTTTACAGAGAACGCATAGAGAGGGCAAATGGAAACTCAAAAATACCCTGGCACATTTTCAAAGACATTGTGGGTAGCAAACAGGCTCCGCATATACTCCCTGAAACAGTAGACAGGGGGACAGCGGAACACTTCAACTCAACTTTCGCCTCTATGGGCCCACTCCTAGCGCAGAACCTACAGGACTTAAATGTAATAGACCTTGAGTCTAAGATTCCAAATAGTTTTGTTTTGTTCCGAATTGAACTAGAAGAAATACAGTCTGTTGTTTTAACGATGCCGACGAATAAAGCGACAGGTTTAGACGGCATAAGCAATAGGGCTGTGATAGAAAATTTTGACATCCTTGGTCCCGTCTTGTGCTCGCTTTTTAACCATTCTGTTAATGCTTGCAAGTATCCGTCTGTATTGAAAACAGCGAAGGTAGTACCAGTATATAAGGACGGTGACCGGAACGACGCAAATTGCTACAGGCCAATATCTCTTCTTAGCACAATTAATAACATCTTTGAAAAAATTCTTGCAAACAGATTCAACAAGTTTTTAGATAAATACGGTATCCTCACTACACAACAACATGGTTTCAGGTCACACCATTCAACTTCCACAGCAGTTCTGTCACTTACCCAGAAAATTAACACGGCTTTGCACAATGGCATGTTAGTTGGAGTAATATTTTTGGATTTAAAAAAGGCATTCGACACAGTTGATCATTCTATACTGATAACAAAACTAAAACACTACGGCTTTCGTCATAATATTTCCGACCTACTCACTAGTTATATCACTGACCGTGAACAAGTTGTGGTAATGAATTCCTTTACATCCTCACCGCACAAGCTTTACACTGGAGTACCGCAAGGATCCGTACTTGGTCCATTATTGTTTTCCTTATACGTTAATGACTTACCTTCATTTATCGGCTGTTCAAAACTTCTGATGTATGCTGATGATACATGTTTAATTATAACGGCAGATACAATGAAAGAGCTAGAGGAAAAAGCGAATCAAGAAGTCCATAAAATAGCGAAATGGTTCTCAGCTAACAAGCTGACAATAAACACGAAAAAAACTAAATACCTGATATTCCATTCAAGAAGAAAACTAATCGCCCCAACTGATGTCAGAATCCTTGTAAATAATGCACTAATAGAACACACATTTTCATTTAAATATCTTGGTGTCACATTTGACAGCCACTTACACTGGCAACACCAAATTGAGGCAGTCTGCGGGAAGTTGGCATCTGGATGTCATGCTCTTCATCAGGTTAAGGAATTATTTGACATCTCTACATTACGAATGCTTTATTTTGCCTTCATCGAAAGCCATCTATCATATTGTGTCGAAGCATGGGGTGGAACTTACCATACGTATTTAAATCCTATTATCCGTCTTCAAAAACGTGCATTAAGAATAATAAACAAGTCCAACCGTTATGAGCACAGCAAACCGTTATTCCGCAAGTCAATGATCCTTCCATTTGATTCATTGTACCGATTAAAAATCTCTGTATGTATTCACAACATAGTAAGACACAACCACCCTTTTCATGCATCAATTCTACATCTCCCGCTTCGGTCCACTAGAAACCTCTCTTTCGGCAATTTCAACCTCCCTACCATCCGCAATGTATATGGTGAGCGTTTAGTGGAGTCTGCTGGGGTAAAAATTTGGAACGCGATACCCATTTCTCTTAAAAACTCCCACAATTTTGCAGGTATGTTTAAAAAACACTTAATTGAAATAATTGATTTAACCTGAAATTCTTTTTTCGTCACAGTTTTCTGTTATTATGTACTTTGTATGTAACACGATAGTTTTTACTAACACTTGATGTCCGAAAGTTCTTTTTGCATGTCATGTTTTCAAAGCTATTTTCTTTCTTTTGCCGCGCCGAATGTTATCTACCAGTGTTATTTAGACTGCTTTGCTTTTAATCTTGTACAACGCTTACGCTTTTCTGTATATGTCCGCCGTTTTTGAATTTGCTTTTACGTGTTTCGTGTACTTGGACCCGAACTAGCCGCTGGCTATGGGTCCAAAAAGTGTTTGTATTTCCTGTAAAAGAAATTCGAAAATAAATTGAAATTGAAATTGAACCAGGATGTCTTGTGCAATAGTTGCAGTATACCGGGAAGCGACTAGCTTTTCTAGAACAGTGAATACGGTTGTTGCTCCTGGCAAATATAACAAAATAAAGGTGCTCAGTAAATGCCTGTGAGCAACCTTGTGGTGCCTGAAGCTGATCCACTGTTGCTGAACCAGGCAAATGATGAAAGGAAACCATGAAGGAAGCCTGCGATTACGTGCGCGATGACTATTCGTCGTCTTGGCGGGTTGAACGGAACTGCATGCACATGGGTTGACGAGGACTAAAAAGCGTCAACTTGGTCACAACATCATCACTGACATATCTCAAAAGCTTAGAAATTTATTTTATTAAAAGCAGCTGCAACGAGATGAGCTCTCTTCGTGTTTTCTCACACGAAAACTTTGAACTGAGCCATTTGAAAGTAACATGTACCATCTTGCGCACAGACACTTCAGGCAGGGCTGAACCAAAAATCAAGGAGATGCTTTAGTACTAAATTTTTCCTTGGAACCGTAGAAATTATGCGGATTCGTGTGGGCAGGAAAGGCTAGCCACAAAGCAATAGCCGAAATGTGTCGTCGTGACTGCACAATGCACTCTGCATATAATGAACTATTAACGGGGATTCTAGGACACAATCACAATGATAGTAGAGTTCACCAGCTGGTGCTAATGTTGATTTTACAATTCTGTTGGATCTCAGAAGTATTTAAAGACCACTGGAAAGCGGCCTTTGACCTTCAGCGGGCTCAATTAAACGCACCAGTGATAATGATTTTGTGGATAACGTGGATAATTCCTCCGTACACAGTCTTTATATTCGTTTCAGAAAGCCCCTGGAAGCTTTCATCTCACACGTCATCGGTTTTTCTTCTCCTCTGGAGACATATGTAACCTATATTGCCAAAGCGAGAAAAATTACGGAAAAGCTTCCAAATTTCAGAATTTCGCTTAACAAAACACATTGTGGCGCTAGTTGGTGAAGCATGGTTTCTTGAAGAAGTTTTCCAGCCCTACAAAACAAGGACATAGAAAGAAAGAAGTACACAGGACGGGCGCTAACTCCAACTAACTTTAATGAAGCTGACATATTCAACATTTATGCACAATGAAGGACCAGAGCGCATGCGGGTGGGAAATTTCCTGTAGATTACGGAGAGCAGAATACATGCTATCGTCTATTTAATAATCTGTATTCGCTGTCTCTCAGGGAGATTTATGTGGTGCTAACGCACGTGTCACCCCTTTTTTTGATAAAAAAATTGGCAGTGGCTTAGCTCTGCTATGCCAGGGTATACGTAACGTGAGGTGAGGGCGAGGTGTCCACATCTCGGAGGACACCTGAACCAGAGGGAAGGCGCATAACTGCCCTCTTGGAACCGTAGACACCTCAAATGTGCTTTAAGCTAAGTGGCGGTAGTGACAGGTGTGCGCTGCATGCGTTGGCATTGACAACTTGTGCCAGAAACGCGGCGCTGAAGCCATAGGCCATCGGCGTTGTGTTCACTGGCGTTGGCGTTGCCAACGTTTTACACTCTGATCATTTTAAGAAAAGGAAGGCGAGCGTGCGCGGCGAGACACGCCAGCTGTGCGTAGTGACGTCACTTGCTCCTCGCGCATGCGCAGCACGGCTCTCCAGGAGCCACGCGAATCTGCTCAACCTCGGCCAGTACAGCTCACGCTAAAAAATGCTTCGGACAATTCGCGTGCTAATCTGTCCTTTCTTGTGCTCAGAATTGTGATACACTCACGTCGTGACTGACAGTTTTCATCGTTCTCATCCTTGCAGAAGCTGCAGTGGGCGGGTTTATTTTCAAACGAGTCAGAAACGTTACCAGGTGAACGTTCATGTTCCCTGGCATGCTCGTTCACACAGCGGCCAGTCTGCCAGACATATACTTTGCCACATTTAAGGGGGATTTCATATACCACACCGTGTCACAGCGCACGTATGGCTTTGTGTGCTTCGTCCCGCAGCCGGAACTGTCAGGGCCGCAACTGGCAACTGCTTTGCAGAAATGTGAAAAAAAAATGTGTAGTTGTTAACTCTTAGAACGAAAATTGCACACGCAGAGTCATGCATAAGATATGATTCAATATCCGAATATAGCCTTTTTTCATCATTTACTGACATACGCTAGTAGAAAATTTAGGCTGATTTGCCGGTAGATTAGTTCTTGCAATTGGTGATATCACTCCACATTTCCTGCATCTCTGGCACCTGGTAGTTTCCATGTACCTCGAAGAACTGGTAGCAAAATGCCATTTTTTAATTACTATGAAGAGTTGATACATTTTTCGAGATAAAAGAAAAGAATGGGCAGATCATATGTGCGAGGCGCGCTAGACTTTGCAGGGGTAATAAAATGTCTATTGCGGTGTACTGCTGTCCGTGTCCTCGTCCAATGTCCTGTGTAACATGCACTGTCACGACACACCAGGCCATAAAATACCTTTGCCTTGCCAATCCTTCCAGGCAGCGGCGCACAAGAGTGACCATTAGCAGCCTTTGTTTCCAAACATGCTAAAGGTCTGCGTTCACGACGGTCTTGTTCTTCTTGTTATCGCCATAATCACGATCATCAATCCCGTAAAATATGCACCTCTTTGCAGTGCGGCTGGAAGTAACTGCGAATAAAACCCTCAATCTTAAAGAAACTGCTTGATGCTGAGTGAACTTGCTCCTTGTTACGAGTTTTAGACATCATTACTGGTCTGGCATATAAAAGGCTAGTTTCGGCGCCGTTCAGTAAAGCGATAATTATTTCTTAATATCAAATTATCTCCAAAGCACCGTTAAAATACTGAATCGAACATGTGTGTTTAATCTTGCGCCGTGTGCCGGATAAGCTTACAAAAACCCGTGCCCCAGTGAACTGAACCACTGGTTATCGTGGTTCTCATAATTCCACAACTATGCAAAGTGCATTCCAGCACGAACCGCACGAAGAAACTACTCCCTCTCCTGTTAGCACTTGAGAATTTCCTCTCGATTATTTGTTTTCCTGTGTATTTTAACTGACTGAAATCTTACAGCCCACGTCACAGATCTCCTCGTGGCGAGCATGGCTTTAAGACGTCAAGCAAAGCCATCGACTCCCGGTGGATTTTCGAGACACACACGCGATCCCTCTGTTCAGGGCGGAACTGCGCTGACCGATACAAACCCTATGCATATCGGACACCGAAGCCGATGTGCGATACAAGAGGCGCCACAGTGTCCTGTGTCGAATCGCTGCGTTACGCGGCAGCCCCAAATACTAGTGCCACCGAATTCTCATGCGCTTTCGGCTGCAGAAGAACGAGGAAAGCTCGGTTTGCATAATGATATTCATGACGACTTCTCGAGAAATTTCTCTGCCTGCGTTCTCCGCACCTCGCGTGCCTTCTGTGCGCCTTTTATTGCTTCTCCTCTGTACCGTCCTCCTCTTCAGAACAAGTGCGTCGATTAGCATTTTCATTAGGACGACGGAGAGAGGTCACGCTTAACTGGGCGCGAAGTCCAACCATTTCCAGCGACCGGAGCTCAGGGGCCCCACGTCAGGACTGGGTACAGATGACTTTACCTGTAAACTTCAGAAGCAACTTCCGTGTCTTGAAATAGCGGCTAAGGACGTGCGCTCGTAACATTTCAACATTATTTAACGAACACCTGGAACTGTCCTGTCTTCATTTCGGCGTGCTATTTATATCAAGTTCAACAAAATAACAAAGTTATTCAAGGGATTTTGCCATTCTATATTCCGAACACAGTTTGTCTTTCCTGTTTTCTTTTGCGCCGCGTAGGCTGATAAAACAACTTTGAAAATGTTCTAGCGCTCCCTCATAAAAACAAAAATTGTTAAAAGCTTGTGACGCAACATGCCTAAAAAGCTTGCTTTGTAGGCCTCCGTATTAAGGGATCGATCGACTAAAATGGTCTATGAAAAAAAAACACTTAACTATTTTCTGCGTTTGCGGCCGTCATTGCAGTGGTGCGGCGAAACTACAGTGTCGTTTCTGCGATTTCTTATGTCAGGGCAAAGCAAATGACCTCCACCTTTGTTCACTGTACCGCAGTCATGCTCCCTCTTGCAGTGGTACGAACAAAATGGTGCCGTCTTCAGTGCGCCTCCTGACGAAAAGCTGTCTTTAGTTGGTATATGAAAGAATAAAGACGCAAAAAAAAAATAAACGGGTTCATAGTTGGTCGGCCTAATTCTGCGCTGCAAACAGGCCTGCTCTTCGAAGGTCTCCATTAGCAATCATCGTGCGCACAAAATTGCTGCGGCGTGCCTCACAGTCATTGACTACGCCCATTTGGCAAATTTAGTTTCTGGCGATGAATATCAAGATTACTGAACTTGGAATAAAATTTTATTACTTATTTAATCGCGGAGGGTTATTTTGCCTTGAAAGACAGCCTACACAGCTATGGGATAACAGCGACAGGAGGAATTTGCAGGGCGTAAGACAATGAAACGTCGCAGTGCCATTTCAAGGACTTTGCGAGGAAAAACACGCAAGAAAGGAGCGCATGGAATCGCTGCATATTTGGTACATTCAGTACGAAATTGCGCTTGAAGCGGATACAAAAACAATAGCATTGATTGATTGATTGATTGATTGATTGATTGATTGATTGATTGATTGATTGATTGATTGATTGATTGATTGATTGATTGATTGATTGATTGATTGATTGATTGATTGATTGATTGATTGATTGATTGATTGATTGATTGATTGATTGATTGAAGCTCGCAGCGTTAGCTGCCTAGTTTATTTGAGGTTGAAAGCGGCGTGAGCGAAACAGACAGCAACAGTTTCCGTACTAGATCCTCTCCCGGAGGATCTAGTACGAATTTCTTCTGTTGAGCGATGGGAGGCCGTGCTGGTCAGCTCGGACCCGGGCATTCAAGCCTTGGCCACCGAGTGGGCCGCTCAGGTCGCCGCCAGCCATGGTTTGGTGGCCATCTAGCGCGGACCGTCTGCATCTGCATTTTTGACGGAATAAATGTTTTCCAATCCAATCCGTGCAGACGGTGGTTGCGAGAGAAAATAGAGCGACATTCTCGTGTCCAACAAACAATGACTTGTCTGAAGTAAAACCCGCTTAATTCACGAACCGGGGCTGGACAAGGGAATCGATTAGAGTGGGAAGACCGTAAGGTGCGGCGGTGGTTTGGTTAGCCTCCACTCTCTGGAGCAAGACCATTCATCAGGCCTAATTGCCGCTGCGTCCACGCCGAAGCAAGGGCACCAGCTACGACAAGGGAGGCGGCCACCAAGAGTAAGACTCTGGTCGCCGACACTGCCGATAGCCCGGTGCACCCGCCAACAACAACGAAGCGGTCTCTTGCTGCTTGGACAATCAGCGTGAAGACAACAAATCGTTACAAGCGGAGCAAATGGGAGAATGTGAGGACCACGCGTCTTCAGGCTTGCGTTGTGAGCATAGAGGTAACAAATAAAAACTAAAGCGAATAGCTACTGATAATGCAGAAAGTATATGTGCAACAACCAGTATCAAAAAGATCAAATAGTCACGTGATAAAGAGGCTATGTAACCAGGCTTCCTGCCTCGGCATCGGCCGAAACTAATAGAAGTGAGCCGATAAGGAGTGCTCCTGTTGATGTTGGAGTCCTTCACTGCAGCTCGAGCTGCTTTCTTGGCTGAAGGGGGGGGGGGGGGGGGGAGAGAGAATCGAGCGAATATTTCTCAAAATCTGAGAACCGTCTAGCAGTAAATGCTTCAAAGAACAAGAAAAGAATTGGTCGGTGTAAAACATAGTTAAACAGGGTAAATATTCATACATGCATAATTGGTCATTCTCTACTTAGCATTCAAACATGGCGGCTAGTCCTCATTCCTCTACCAGCGCAGTGGCGCAGCGGTTGAGCGATGCGCCACTGCACTGGCAGGTGACTGTTTCTTTCACAGCCCCCGGCGCGGATTGTGCGATCCATGTTGCTCTTCCCCTGCAACCTCTCGCGCAGCTGGCGCGATGCTCCTCCGAACTTACCCGAGCTCTTCCGACACACTACCCGAGCTTACCCGAGTAACTCAGGTTTCTAGGAAACTGCACAAGGTCATACCCATGTACGTACATAAGGTGAATGGAGAACACACGTACGGTGACAGAATTCTTGGTCGGTGTTGGTGATCGTATGATGCTTTCGCACTAAAGGAATGCCGACAAACAAGCACCATTGTGATACCCAGAATGAGAGAAATACAAAAGGGAAATTTTTTTCACAAAGGTGAAGACAAAAATTCAAGGGGCACATTGGCTCTCTAAAGTGCTGCAAGGCGAAAGCCTTTCCTGGCCATTGTTTGTTTTTATTTACTTTATTTTTCATATTTTGTTTTTTATTCATTTATTTTTTTGCTCTTTTTCTTAATTTTATTGTTTTTTATTTCCACATCTTATTTTTATTTTGTTTTTATTTTTGTTCATTTTCTTATTTTTATGTTTTATTTCACTTTTCCTGACTTTACTCCTTTTATTTTATTTATGAAGTCCATGCATTCACTAGATGCGCCTTTATTCATGCTGGAACCTTGAGCCTTTTAAGCAGTGACGCCGAAAGGCGGACGAATCTGCCGACGCGTCTGTCGACACTTCTGGCGACTCGTCTGTCGACACGGCTGCCGACGCGTCTGTCGACACTTCTGCCGACTCGTCTGTCGACACTGCTGCCGACGCGTCTGTCGACACTTCTGCCGACGCGTCTGTCGACACTCCTGCCGACGCGTCTGCTAACGACAGTATGAGGGATTAAAGGCTTTCGCCTTAATATCCTGAAATACGGCTAGCAGCCTAGTTTCGTTAGTCTAACTAACGTTGCGTTAGTCTAATGATGCGTTATTCTGTCTGCACATTATATTAATATCAGAGTCGGTAGTGCAGCATTCCTGCCTTAACGCTCGGCCGGCCAGATGTGCTGTTTTTGGTGTCTCTGAACAGTTTTACAGATGAGCTAACGTTTCGAAGGCGCATGCCTTGATTCCTAATCCGCACACGCGTTGGTAATCGCCAGATATTTTTTAACTCAAAGTTTCAGTGAAAAGATAGGCTGTTAAATTCATTCCTCAGTACATTATTTCATGCTTCTTTTTGTATCATAAAGTGATGCAAGAAGAAAAGGTGGGATGGTGTCGGTTTTAGGAGAATTGGCTGTCTTCCAGGAGTTACAACTTTATATTCCCATCACTGCGAGTCAATAGTGATTTTTAGTTTTGTGCAGTGTTCTAAGACCACGATTTTCATGCGATAGCATTAGAGTTGTCACATGAAAACCCCAGAGGTTTTCGGTGCGACAAAATCACTTAATGGTCAAGAGAGGTCACGTGACATCGTGACGTCATCATAATCTGCCCACCACGGCAGGCGACAGCTTGCACGCCAGATTGTGAGCAATCTGTCCACCGGGACAGGTGGCAATTAATTTGATGATTCGACGAGAGAAGTCACGTGACCTTGTTACGACATTATAACCTGTTCATCGGGTTGTGAGCATCCTAGTTTCTAGACAGCAACCTAGACAGAGACTCATCAGAAAAATCAGAAAATCAGAAAACAACTGTGGTATAAGGAAATGTCGGCACCGTCGCAGGATAGCCGATGCCTGCCGTGGCAACTAGCGGTTAAAATATGGTGATGATGAACCGGCAATTTCGAAGAAACTAACCGAAACACACACAGAAGTTGCAACAGAAGCTGCGAAAAATGTGAAATCTACTGCTGTTGCAATCCCTCGCTAGCTAAGGGGACATAAGCATCCCCATATTTTTTTACATAACGCCATCGTAGCCATATGGCTGCTTTTGAATGGCTGCGAATCAGTAACTACTCCCTTACTGCAAGGCCAACGAAGCGTCCTTTACATCTTGGATGCAGTCACATTAAAATAAGGCCACGTTCGAAGTCAAATGATTGAAGGAGCCTGCGGTGCGAGGGTAGAAACATTATCTGCAATAAAACGGAGAGTTGAGCTAGTTGGTACATGTTTCTTAGAAAAAACAGCGCTAAGCGAAGGACAACGAAAAAGAGTACAACAGGACCGGCGCTGCAGGACCAAGGACCAAGAAACATTATCTGGAAGAAAAGCCTCCTACTGCCGCCGAGCTGGCTCAGTGGTTATGGGGCTCGGCTGCTTGATCTAAAGACGCGGGTTCGATCCCGGCAGCGGAGGTCGAATTTCGATGAAGGCGAAATTATAAGGGCCCATGCACTACGCGATGTCAGCGCACGTTATAGAACACCAGGTGGTCGAAATTTTCGGGGCCCCTCTCTGCGGCGTCCCCCATAGCCTGAATCACTTTAGGACGTTAAACTCCCATAAACCAAACCACAAACGAAACAAGGCCTCCTATTATGAATGGCTACAAAACTACGTTAGCTCCTGCAAAGCGCGCTTTCTAAATTTAATAAAATTGGCTTGTAAAAATTTGATTTTTTGCGCTATGTCGTCTGATCCAAGTGTTCATTTCAATGGCAACAGGCGGTACATCGCCCGGTGTTCCTAAAGCTAGTGTCCTAGCCTGTTGACACAAAGGGCACAGAGAATGCGCACTAGCGCTTAAGCCTTGCTGTCGTTTTCTTTCCTGCTGAAAATCTATTACAAGTTTTCAGATTTGATTAAGACACCAATATTTTTTTTCTTTAACAGTAATGATGTGCGGAGATCCTGTGATGGGCGTAAAATTAACGCAGACTTCAGCACCAGTAGAGTTGCACGGATAGCCTGCGTCCCAGACTAGCGAAATCGTACAGGAGGAAAGCATTTTTCTCACTTTTCTGTCAAGCTAAGACAATGAGGCGCTGAGCGCTTCACAGCCCTTCCGTCCTTTTCTTTCGCATGCCTCCGAACACAGAGCCATCGATTACACGCCCTGGCTGCTCTCTTTATTTAATTCTTCCTTTTCGGTACGCTTCCTCCGCGCTGGGTGAATTCCTAAGGGCCAAGAGGTCCCGTGGAGGAAGGCGACCTTTTAACGAAATTTGGCCCCGCCTAATGCTCTTCTGCGTCCAAGTGTTCCTGGGAGAATGCTTTCTTATCGGTACCAGGATAATTTATTTTCTAGAGTCTGGAGAGTCGGTGGACTTCGCTGTGCGCCTCACTGCTGTCTCTTCCCACATTGCCTCTCGCTTCCACAGCTGTCCGCGTTGCTCCAATGGCAACCCACATTTTAGGTGTCCCCCGTAGCGTTCGATGCGTGTTCGAGTTAGCTTGCAGCAAAGTGCCTTAAGCGATGTGAATATAAATTGTTTTGTAAGGCTGTATGCTGTTTTCCATTTCGTCTTTAAATCCGCAGAGAGTTCTCACTGGTTCGAAGTAAAATGAAAGCCCTTAAAGAATAGAATGCATTTTGCGTTTATATTTTTCCTTCTCCGCTTTCGAACATTTATTTCCGCTCGTTTCTAAGAAAGCACCCTTCGTCCGCTCGTCCGTAACACATCTACAATCGTAAATTCACGATTGGCATGAAGGTTTTTCTTATTTGCTTCCAGGAGGTCTAACTATTGTGGTTTTTGACGCCCAAAAGCATCATATTTGAAAGTAAACGACGTGGTTATAGATCGGCATAGCCAACTCTGGTACGCATCGTACAAGCATGGCAAGGCAAAGAAACAGAAAACGTCATTGAACGTTCTGTGAGAACGCTACCGACAACTTTCAAGCTATGAAAAATTATTTACGTGCGAAGGAAAGCTCTATGGATGTAAATACGTGGTACCTGAACCTAGAGCCGAACTTGAAAATGTAATGGCACTTTGCATCCATATTTTCACCTCTAATGAAATAACTCCACGCAGAAGAAACAGTCTTTATTTCATTCCTCTCACGGTTTTGATATTACCCGAACACTGAGCTCAACAAAATACTGTTACTTTCCCGCGAACTAAACACCAGCTTCCTCTTCTGCACCGTTTCCACCGCCTTACTGACGCGTTCGTAATTTCATCCAGATGATCTTGCAAAGGCGGCTGGGTCGCTCGCCTTCAGTGCGTCGGCCCCGAGACAAATTGGCTCTTACGGTCGACAAGCGAGATTAGAAGAAAACGATAAACACGCCAGCGAACTTTGCGCACAGCGAAAGTTTGACAGGACTAACGACGGGCGAGGTTAATTAAAATTCCGAACACTCGAGGAGGCACCATTGAAGAGCGGAGTGGAACACAGCAGAGTTTAAAGCTCTCGCTTCTTCGCCGTCGTTTTAAAGGCTCATCCGGTCTAACAACCCGCTTTATTTTTTGTTTTACAGCCTTGGTGTTCTGTTCAGGAAGCCACTTTATGGAGTAATTTGTGTAAACGCTAAGTCCCTCTTAGTGTGGCACTCAGGAGGCCGCAACTATTTGAATGAATGGGCATCGAATACAAGGTCCGAAAAGAAGAGGTGGCTGGAAAAGACGGGCCCACAAAGGCAACAGAGGTAGATAAAGTGTTTCAGAAAGCGAAATGATACCCCAAGCACAACGATGCTTTGCCGCTGGTAAGGTCCTTTAAGAGGGCGTTCTTGTCAATAAAAAAAAAAAGCTTCGATTGTACCTTTAAATTATCGTCGCGTTACTTAAGCACTGGAACAGCGCATTGGAACAGCACCTGCAAAGAGAAACGTAAGAGGATCTGGCGATAAAAGGGGGGGGGGGGGGGGGGGGGGAGTCGTGGCCTACAAGGAACGACGCCAGCGCAACCAGAAAAAGGCGAACACAAGACCTGACTTGTGTCGAAAAGCCACCGACTGTGTTCATCCTTTTTCTGGTTGCCCTGCCGTCGTACCTTGTATGCCATGAGCCAACTAGCCCGAATCCCCACTCTGCATCAGTGCGAGTCGTGGAAGTGAGAGTTGACACTATACTGTGCGACTATTGCAGCCCTCATAATAAACCGCTGAAGAAATAACTAGGCCCACAAGAGTCAGCTTAAGATGGTTGAAAAGAGTTTGGACGAAAAACCTGTTACTTCTGTAGCTCTTGCAGACGGCGAAAAGGGGACCGACGACACAGCACGAGCTGCTGCGCCGACGGATGCTTTGCTGGCTGAACGCATTGCTTTGCGCCACCACTGTCATCATCACATGCCTTGCTATGTCCTCTGCAGGACAAAGCAATCTCCCATATACTTCCAACTGACCCTCTCCTGCGCTGGCAGTAGCCACCTTATCCCCGCAGGCTTCATACTCTCCTCCACCCACCCGAGTCTCTGACGCCGCAATATATCTATTTGTAAATGGCCACGTATGCCATTCACCTAACCTTTGCTAATTGTTTACCACTGTAAATTTCTGTTTTCTGACGTCTAGGATATGAGCTCCTGGGCCTTTCAATGATTACCTCATGGCGGGTCCAGCATCGCGGATCCAGCTCGCGGGACTTAAGCATTGTTTAGGCAGCAAAAGAGGCCGCTGGCGATCCCAGGGGAAAATGAAACCCTACGAATAACGTTCGAAGCTAGAGGCCGTTGGCTGTGCGAGTAGCGAACTTCAACACAGGGCCCAATTATGACATTTCTACTTTTTCAGTGTTATAAAACTGGGCGGCAAACTGACTGTGCTGTCTTTCGTGGTCGTCATAAGAACTGCTTAAGGCAGGCCCTCCGTAGCCGACTACCATCAGACGCTCTGGCGACGCCTCCAGACGCGCACCCTCCCGTCCCTCTATCTGCAATTCCGATATCACTCCACTAGCCCTTGCTGTACCATCTGCCAGCATCCCTCCGCTACCCTTTCCCACATCCTCTTCCTCTGCCCGGCGGACCCTCCCCCGCGGGGCCTGGATGACCTCACCACTTGGGAGGCATGGGAGACCCTGCTGCGCTCCGCGGACCCGGCCAAACAAGAAATCGCAACCAGCCGGGCTGCCGACGTCATGGTCCACAGGAACATGAACATTTCAGTGTAGTGGGGCCTGCGGGGGCCCAGGGGTCTGCGAGCCCCAAACTCCTCTGCATACAATAATGTTTCTATCACAATGATGATGCTTAGGGCTATTTAAAATCTGCAGGACGTCCCAGTTCATAAAGCAGCTTAGTGACGGTGATACCAAATCCTAAGAGCTCAACAAGCAGGCCTCAGGACTAGCCTGACTTTTCAGTCGGAGTTTCGTTAATAGTATGACCACAAACCCCACGCTGAGTAATATTTCCAGCACACGAACCAGTGGTGCAACTGGCGGGTTCTTAATCATACTTATTGCTGGTCTCCGCACAGTCCATGCAATGTTTTGAGATTCGGAACACAAATTCTTGCTAAACTGGAACTAACTTTCAACTCCTGCTAAACATACACAGAGTTAGCAAATAGCTCCGCCATCTGTGGCGGCTATTTTCACAGATGTTGCAACGTGCCACTGATGACTGACTGCACAGCGCGCAGGCTCCTCGCAATTTCAGGTGGGTTTAAAAAAATTTACTAAACAGGATGTCTTCTCTTAAATCGCTTTCACAACTGTATTAGGCAGCTTTAGCAACATGCATCTTTTTAGCGATTCATTCTTTTAAGGTATGCATGCTGCCGTCACTTGTATGAAGTAATAATATCACCACCAGATAAGGCTCAGAAAAAAAAGAATGTTTTAATTTGTTTATTTCTTAATCTATCCGTTTTGCAATTAACTTTATTTTAGCGACATTAATGAGCAGGACCTAATTAATTATTCATGAGTTATTATGTCGTATTTCTTTTAATATGGCAAGCCTGGCCGATTCATCTTGAGTGTAAAGGAGTCCTTGTATTAGGAAGCAACAGCAAAGAGGATTAGTGTAGATCGCAGAAAATCGTCAGTGATGGCACCCGAGAAGGTAACATGTGCGTGGTGCTGGCCCCCTCTCATCACGACTTGATTGTCAGCAGAGGGAAAAGCCATTTCTTAAAGTGTGGCGCGGAATGAGAGCATGGAGTGCGTTTCCACAGCAGAGTACATCTTTCCTCTATTGCCATCCCGAATAACTCAACTACCGTCTGCGCTGAGCAAGGCCAGGATAGAATCCTTTCGAGCTTACACTGCCCGCAACTTCACCTCAAGATTCGCGCAGGAAGTAGAGGCGAGGAGGAAAATAGGGCAAAAGGAAATGAAAGCAGAAAAGGTGGAAATATTAGAGATATTCTTTTCGAGCTGCGCCCACCACGTGTGCCTAATGATCACATAATGACACTGGCGGCTTGTAAAAACGTGTTTCAAGCCATAAATAGATATGGCCCGCCAGGCGTAGAAACGGCAGTTCGCCACCATGTCTGCACTCTCTTTCCCGCCACGCCGGTGGCGCAAACCACACATTTATGACTCTACTTTCTCCATTCACAAAATTCGGAGGATCGGTTTGGGGCGCGATTTTTATTCTCTTTATCGCAAACGGCGGAGATATACCAAACATACCCCGTGGTTTCAATTATTCCTGCATTTACATTATGCCTTGGCTCTTGAGGCGTACAGAATGAAACATCAAGCCGTTCTCACCGAACTACTGGATCTTCGATAGAGATTCGCTAAAGCACATGGTACGTGTGTAAAAACTTCGTTGAGCTCGCATAAATCTTTAACAAAGGCAGGATACACAAATGTTCTAAATGATTCTTCGCGGGCTTCTCTCGACTTCGGTGAAGCGAGAATCGCGTCCTTAAAGAGGCCTCTGCTCCCTCCTCCGCCTGCCTGCACGTGCTTTACCCGGGAGTAGGCGCTTTACACACGAGCATCCGTGCATTGCAGGAAATGTTTCTTCTTGCTTCTGAAGAACAGACAAGGAGGTTTAAGAGCGCTAAGGAATAGCGCCATTTTTTTAGCGACCGGGAGCGTTCGCTGCTTTCACCTCTATAGGAGGCGGCAGACACCCGGTTACTTAAATTTAAGCCATTCACGCTGCAAATATTTATTTATTTATTTACCCACAGCGCCAAGCGGCATTACAGTGGGAGAGGGTATACATAAAAAACAAACATAACATAAGCAGTGTCAGCCACGGAAACAAGTCCAAATTGCATCAAACAAAGAAAAACAAAAACATAAAATTTCACCGAACCACGAAACTGAAATGGTTATTATAAGGTAGAAAAGAAAACATCATTAGACATAATACAAGCAGTGTCTCAAGACAATTTGTTCCACTCACGTGCGTATTGTTCTGGGTTCTGGGCCTGCGTGAAATATCATCATCATCAGCCTGACTACACCCACTGCAGGGCAAAGGCCTCTCCCATGTCTCTCCAATTAACCCTGTCTTTTGCCAGTTGCGGCCACTGTATCCCCGCAAACTTCTTAATCTCATCCGCCCATCAGTGTCACGCAGCCTTCCAGTCCCCCGCCTATCCTTTCCCCCCACCCCCACCGTGGCCCATCTGGCTCGCCTCCCTGGAACTGAGACTGCAACGTGCCCTCGTCGCCTTGGCCCAGGATGTACTGAACGCCTAACAGAAAGGATGTTCGAATAAAAATGTCACACCACCACCACCATCCGCCCACCTAACTTTCTGGCGTCCCCTGCTACGCTCGCCTTCTCTTGGAATACACTCCGTTACCCTTAAGGACCAGGCGTTATCTTTCCTTCGCATTACATGCCCTGCCCAAGCACATTTCTTCCTCTTGATTTCAACTAGGATATCATTAACCCGAGTTTGTTCCCACCCTCCCCCCCTCCGCCCTCTTCCGACTCTTAACGTTACACCTATCATTTTTCTTTACTTAGACTAGAACATATATAGAACAACGCAATCCTTCCTTCCTTCCTTCCTTCCTTCCTTCCTTCCTTCCTTCCTTCCTTCCTTCCTTCCTTCCTTCCTTCCTTCCTTCCTTCCTTCCTTCCTTCCTTCCTTCCTTCCTTCCTTCCTTCCTTCCTTCCTTCCTTCCTTCCTTCCTTCCTTCCTTCCTTCCTTCCTTCCTTCCTTCCTTCCTTCCTTCCTTCCTTCCTTCCTTCCTTCCTTCCTTCCTCCCTCCCTCCCTTCCTTCCTTCCTTCCTTCCTTCCTTCCTTCCTTCCTTCCTTCCTTCCTTTCTTTCTTCATTTCTTCCGTCCTTCTTTCTTTATTTCCCTCTTTTCTTTCTTCCTTATTTCCTTCCTTACTTATTTCCTTATTCACTTCGTTCCTTTTTATTTCCTTCTTTTCTTTCTTCCTTATTTTTTCCTTTCTTCCTTCCTTATTTATTTCCTTCTTTCCTGCCTTAATTCTTTGTTTCCTGCCTCTCTTCCTTCCTTATTTCCTTCCTTTTTATTTTATTTCGTTGTTCCTTCCTTCATTCTTTGTTTCCTGCCTCCTTTCCTTGCTTCCATTCTTCCTTATTTCCTTCCTTCTTTATTTCCTTTCGTTGTTCCTTCCTTCATTCTTTATTTCTTTCCTTTTTTCTTTGTTGTTTTTTTTTCTATAGAAAGAGGCAGCCGAGACAAAAGGCTCAAAAGCCTGACGAGGCCTCGGCACCCTAACAGTTTCACAGAGAAGACGAGCGAAATAATAGATGCAAAACATACATCACACATCACAGCACAGTTAGTACATACATGTGTAGAAATGTACAGTGGTGAGCAGCCTTGTCTAGAGCGCTTGAGCAGTGCGCACTTGGTAACAAAAACCAAAATTAGAGAGCAGCCCCTCATTACAGGGCAAAGTTTTCGTGCCTGCTTTGTTTACGAGGCTATCTGGCGCTACTTCCGTGCAAGCGTTGCAGCTGGACCCTAGAGGCTGCCACAAAATCTGGATTTGTTTGCAAGGAAGTGCACCGCCCGAGCGCTCTAGACAAGGCTGCTCACCACTGTACACACGCAAGAGCTGCCGGAACACAAGCTATACAGCGAGAGTCAAATGACCAACATAACCAAAAATATATATATAGAAACAAGTCCGATTGCATGCATGCAAAAATAAACTACAGACGTAGGTGGATTGCGGCCCTTCTGTCACTCACGAACAAAATTCAACATCGTTGGCAATTAGGTATTGTTTAATGTTTCTTTTAAATGTAGCATTGCTGACAGAAAAGTCATTGTCCTGTCTGAACCTACTGAGAAGAGAGGGAACTTGGTAAATTAATGTTTGTTTGCCATAGTTTGTTCGACCTTCAGGAATAAACTTTCTGTCCATTCGAAGGTCGTATCCTACTGAGTTGTTATGAGGAATTTCTACATGTAATTTCTGCTGATGAGTATACTGTAACAAACGAAAGTGATAAATTGATAAATCTAATTGACTTTAAGCACACTGTGCTTCTGGAATAGTGGTGCAGTATGCAGATTTTGTGGGTTTCCGTAGTATCCTTCAATTGCTCTTAGCGCCCTGTTTTGTACGACAATGAGCCGGTTTAGGTTTCTATGCGCTATTGTACCCCAAATAAGAATGCTGTATGTTAGTCGCGAATAAAACAGTGCATAGTATAATAGACGCTTGACAGAGACAGGTACTAAACCAACGATTTTATACAAGCATCCGGCTACTTTACTTAGATCTTTAACTAGACTGGCAATATGGTTATTCCAAGAAAGAGTTTCATGAAGCCAAACACCAAAAAATTTTTGGTCAGCCAATTCTTTTTTAGTTGTGTATTTTCATATCTGACATTTAAAACATACCGTTCAAGAGTATTAATTGGTCGGAATATAATGTAATTTGTTTTAGAAAAATTTAAAGTGAGTTTGTTAATCTGTAGCCAAATATGCAACTTTCTAAGATAAGAATTTACCAATTGTTCTAAAGTGTGCAGCGAAGGGTCTGTGAAGAATACATTGGCGTCATCTGCATACATTACGAGGTCAGGGGATTCTGGTATCAGAGAGATATCATTAACGTATATAATAAACAAGGGAGGTCCTAATATCGATCCCTGAGGAACACCCTGCATGAGAACTAATTTGTCAGAACAGGTACTATTCACCGCGACATACTGTAATCTATTACTTAAATAACTCATCAGCACATTAGAAGCTATTCATCTCACACCATAGGCAGATAGTTTTCGCAGAAGGATGTCTTGTTGACCGCAGTCAAATGCTTTGCGAAAGTCTAGAAATAGTCCCAGTGTGTATCTACGGCGTTCAATATTTTCAGTGATTGTGTCTTTAACGGTTAATAATGCTTGTTCTGTAGATTTGCGTTTCATGAATCAATAATGAGAGGGAGTTATTACATAATACTTTGAAAAAAAAATGCTTTTAGACCACAGTTTATGACACTTTCAAATACTTTAGATAATACCAGCAAAACAGAGATTAGGCGGTAATTGGAAATTTCATTTCTATCTCCTCCTTTATAAACAGCGCGTACACGCGCTATCTTCAGGTCATTTGGGAATACACCACTTTCTAACATTATATTGATGATATTCCTTCCTTCTTTCCGTCACCACTAAGACAAACAAAGAGTTGATAAAAGGTGTCAGACAAGAAGTGTCGAGAACACATGGCCGTTTCTGCACTTAACCAGCAGCGTCGTAGAACAACACCCTGAGAACACCCTGAGGAGCACAAAAAAAAAAAGCGGCCGTCGCGCTAGCCAGCTAAAGATTTGGCCAGCTGTACGTGACTAAGGTGAAGTCATATATACGAGGCATGTGCAGAAGGCCATTGTGGTAATATTCAGGTGTAATGTTGGCAAGAAACTGTCACGCTTCGTTCACATTAAATATGTTGACTAATTTAATCCACCTGGAAGACAACTTGCGAGCGAGTGCGCTTAAACACACGCATGTAAACCATAACGGCTTGCTAAAGGCTGCTCTGTTCATAAAAGTTGACCTTGATAAATCTCAAGCCTACCTACCAGGGTCCTAGGGAAATGCGGTAGACGCGCGCACTATCGTTTCGCACTGTGCTTCGCATCGTGTGCATAATAAGTGGATGAGCGACGCATGAGTTAACCAAGCAGTCTAGTGGGTCGATACGCGCCTCCGAGAAACCGCCACTCCAGCCGACAACACCGCGCTTAGGTGTACTATCACGATGGAAAGAAACGCGAACAGAGCTGAGCCTACGCGCTCCTTTGTTCGAATTTCTTCTGATGGCGCGTTTACCTGGGTGGTAAGAAAACGACGTTAGAATCGTCCCAGGATGCATCACTGACCGCTTTAGCATCTTTTTGCTACCACCGAAGTACAAGCGTGTTTAAAAGAAAGGTGAACAGCGCTCTGTTCGCGCTTCTTTCCATCGTGATAGTGTATCTCCTCTCAGGTCATCCGAGGTGTAGTGGGATATTTTAAAACGACGCTAAGAATTGGAATGACAACGAAGCAATTACAGTACGTAGGATGCCGCACTGAGAGTCATACCGAGTTCTTTTTGTTTGCAGTCGTCAAGGAAAAAGAACGCACGAGCGTTGCGCAGCGTCGTACGGCGTAGGTTATTAGATTTGAAATGAAATCCAATCTTCGATTCACCCAACCAATTAAGGTAGCCATGTGTAGATCTGTATTACCAGTCTCAATAGAAAATTTACCTTAAATGTGTCAGAGCTAAAATTCGAACAAAACCCAGAATTCCGTCTGCTGCATTAATTGGTTTGTTCGAAATTTGTTGCTAGTACTGTGTACAATGCTCTCATTTAATTACCGATTGTCCAAATGTACGGCGCTCCACATATTGTGCCTTAATTTTTTCTCCCACGATTTAATTTAACAAAACAGTTCTGGCTTACGTTTCAGTATTGATGTCTCTATGATGGTGTAGGTCCGGTCGTTTCTTTTATTTTCTTCTGCTGATGGGCTTTTTCCTGGCAAAATGAAGTTGTACAGTTCAGCCCCGCTAGCAAGCGTTGCAGCTTGGGTGGGCGGGTTATCAGGATGTATATGTAATTGTCATTGTTAAATTTTTTTGTAAGTAAACTTGAAGCGTGTTGCTGTGCAGTGCACTGCGCGAAGGAAAAAACAACGAGAGGAACAGAAGCATTCACTCTGTATATTTAATTAAAATAAACAGGTGTTTTTTTTTGTGCTCCATTTTCTCTTTCCTGGAGTCGCAGACCCCAAGGGAGAACCGCATAGCTCTGGCAGTTAAGACTGCGAGGTCTTTTATCATCGTATTAGTCTAACTACGTCCACAGCAGGGGAAAGGGCACCGCCATATCTCTCTAACTGACTTTGCTGTCTACCAGCTGCATCCACCTTATCGCCGCAGACTTCCTATAGCATCGGTTCACCTCAGTTCCTGCCGCCCCTGCTGCGCTTGCCATCTCTTGGAATCCATCACGTTCCTCTAAGTAACCATCGGTTATGTTCCCTTCGCATTATATGTCCTCTTCATGGTCATTTTTTTCTTGATTTCAACAATAATTCCAGTAAGTAAAATCCCTAACACATTCTGCTCTCTTCCTCTCTTTTAGCGTTACGCCTGTCACTCATTGCGGTCTCTTCATAAGATCATACTTAATTGTGACCTACAGTCAGTTTTTTTTCATAAGTTATGCAAGCTTAAAAACGCAGTATGATGGTGGGATAGTGTTGATGGGACCTGGACCGTTCCGTACTAGGAGACCAGGCCAGGACTAGCGACACGCCTGCGGTTGCGCGTTGCCGGAGCTGGTAGAACTGCTGAGATGGTAGCGACAGCGTAGCGGCCGTAAGTTACGGAGGAATTTGTTTCGCAGTGTGGAATAGTACGAGCAGGTTGTTTTGAAAGGTGTTCTGTAAATTTTTCATAGTAACAACTTACTCTCAATTTTTTACGCATATTCTAATCTCTAGTGATTATCGTCGCATCCATCCGCGGAGGTTTATGAAGAACATGATAAAACAAGTATTCTGCACCGATTGTACAGTACAATTGAATAATGGAATTGAGTGGGCGAGTTGGTTTTCCATCTTGACAGTGAAAGCGCTCAAAAGGACAAGGACGACAGAAAAGGAAAGACATACAAAGCGCTTACTTTCAACTGATTTTATTTCATGCGAAAAGCAACTTTATACTCCTAGTAATCACTTGCGCATGCTTACAAGAACATTACCAACGAGTGATAGCTGGCAAGTTCTTTCAGATAACCGGCATGCCCGATGTAAGATAGGACATCTCTTTATCCGACAACAAAACTGACGGAGCGCTTACGCAATCATCGCCCGCTCTTGATTGTGGAGGCTCTTGAGATAGCACGAGCGGGCGATGATTGCGTAAGCGCTCCGTCAATTTTGTTGTCGGATAAAGAGATGTCCTATCTTACATCGGGCATGCCGGTTATCTGAAAGAACTTGCCAGCTATCATTCGTTGGTAATGTTCTTGTAAGCATGCGCAAGTGATTACTAGGAGTATAAAGTTGCTTTTCGCATGAAATAAAATCAGTTGAAAGTAAGCGCTTTGTATGTCTTTCCTTTTCTGTCGTCCTTGTCCTTTTGAGCGCTTTCACTGTCAAGTACAGTACAAAAACCACACCTTTAAAGAGCAGCACTGGCATCATCTTTTGTGCATTACTCGTTGAAAAAAAAAAGCAAGCAATGAAAAACTATTTCATTGCTCCATGCACCGGAGCAACAAAATAGTTTTGCTGCCAATAAAAGTAACAAACTCAATAGCCCAGCAGGCGAGAGCATTCGCCTTGGGCGGGCGGCGTCCTTAGTCCAGGAGGTCATGGGCTCTGGCCGCTCATTTCGCCCTGTCCAGCAACATGAGCTGGACTCAGGGTCGGCGCTGATTAACAGCTATTCTCTGAAAAGTTACCTGTAAGGATTTTTCACTTCTTTATTGCCTGCGAACGAATCTACCTACGAATACGTCACTTCTCCAGAATGGGTAAAAAATTGGAACAAAATGTTCAGGTCCATAATCATTGCAATGAAAAGAGAAAAAAACAGCACAAAGTGCCTTGGCAAAGTTCTTAGTATAACTTGCACAAGGAGAGGCTGCAGTGCATTGCTGGGAATAGAGATTTAAAGGTGTCAGTGCGCAAAGAAGTGGGTTCAGGTGTGATTTTATCGGTGAGCTAGGAGCGCTGCTCTTTGGCAGAGGCTGCACGTGGAGCCCAGGAGAAATACTTAGTTTACCGTTGATCAGTTGGTTTATTGTCGGCTTGGCGCCTTGAAATTGCTTCATCTTGGTGTAAGGAGAGCTCACTTGAAATGTCTCAACCGAATTCTACGCCGAGGTACGGTATTTCCGTCTGCGCAAGAGATCGCATTCTGACAGGGCTGTAAAACGTCATAACGGGTTGCCACGCGCAGAAAAAAAAAAAAAAACTTCTAACATTTCCAGTCACACCTAGGGAGTGAACTTGCGACCTCCGACGCAGGAAGCTTTGACAGCAGCAGAGACAGAAAGGCAAAAAAAAAGTGAAGGCGTGGCCACAGTTTCACGCGAGCCGTATCAGATGATTCCCGTCACGTGATCCGTGTCAAAAGCTATCTCGTTTGTTGACTCATGAGAACGCGGGTGGGTTTGTCACGACAGCATCGGCAGACGGCTGGGAACACTTTGATGGGGCTGCTAAATAAGCGCCCGTAGCGTGAATCGGAACAGTTTTTGGCACGACGCGCGGAGAAATACGTCGCTTTTTGTCCACTTTAACACATTTCGTGTCGGTGTTGACCCCGCCAAGGAAAGTGGTGTTGTTCACCGCTGCGTCTTCGATCCATCCTTGTGCGCGATGAAAGGGCGGGGCATCTAAGCTGCTTATGAACAGACCGTGCTATGGCTCGGCCACTCGCCACGAGTACGCGAGCTCACGGCTTGTCCCAGCGGCCTCCGTTTTTGCGTCGTGTCCATTCCTGCGGCTCATGACCCGGCAGACTTAAAAGAATGAAAATCATAGCAATAAGCGCTCGTTTTTTTTCCTGCTTGCAAGAAATATTATTAGTAGCGCTAAGAGAGATTCAGTTAGAAACGTCCGTGTGTGAATGTCAAGACTACACAGAACTGAAGAGCAAAAGTCAAAAACAATTATTTCAGATTCATAACATCTGGCAAGGAAAAAAAAAGATGTCTGACAGACGGCTATCCTCTTAAACCAGGAACTCCACGACACTAGTCATGCCCATCTACAGGAAGAAAGCTATAAGCAGTTAATGGCTGGTATATATGTTAAGTACTGTGATATGGCGTATCTTAACCGTCCATTCATCTACAAAAATTAGAAACTCTGCATGATGCCTATATCTGTTTGGTAATAATCGGCTGTCTATAACGTAGAAACTAAAGTCGGTGCAAAGGAATGAGTGCGATATGAATCCTTACACCCACTTTGATGTTTAATTCTGTATGATAGGCGTCCATTGGCTCGTTTATTCCTGAGGTCGCCTTCACTTCCGCAGTGTATCTGACCTAAATCTTGTGGATAAGAAAGTTTATTGTCTCAAACAAAAAAAAATAGCAACAGAGCAGAGACATGGTTTCAATTTTTTTATCCCAGATGATTGTCCTATAAGAGCACTATTGCACGGCGGTCACCCTACTGGTATTAAAGGCAGCCATTTTTCATCCTGCACTACTGTAAAACTAGGCGACAATCCCCTTAACTCCGTCCATTGAAGCTTGTCGCTCATTGTTGCCTGTCTATTGTTCAAATTTGCCCGCTCAGCTTGCGTGTTGCACACAGAAGAAAAAACGAGACAAAAAAAAAAAGGCGTGATCGCCCATTTATGTGGCAGTGCCGTTCTCCCTCAAGTCAACCGCGTCCCAACTGGTGTTAAAGCCGCGATGGAAGCCCCGGCTAAAACATTCGGGCATCGTACCAACTACAACGGTTTTTTGCAAGCTACTTCCAGCGGTAGCCAAGAAAAGCCTACTTGTAAGCGAATGCGCCTTTTCAGAATTTTATAAAAGAAATACGCGTTCACAATGCTGCTTGAAACAGCGCGGAACACAAATTACCGCTGACGTCCTTCTCTATTTTCTACTCATGTCAGTTTGCCTGCACTTCATAAACATAATAAACGAGCAGAACAAAATTCATGCCCATTTAGAAACAATACAAATTGCTGTTGTGCTCCCTTGGGATTCAAAGACTGCTTCGTTTGACGCATGGTGTCGTTCACTCCTTCGTGAAGGCTTCAACCCTGCAGATGCTTTTTTTCAGGTTCCTTTGTGCGTGCAGTACTCAGAGAATACATTGTAACACTGAGATTTGATACTTATTCGCCCAGCACTGTAATATTTGAAAGTTAAATAACAAAACATTTGCATCGTTCATTTTTCAATTCCCGACAAGCATTTTGTCCTTTAAATGCAAATAATGTAGTTAAGCTAGGTAAACGTTTTTAAAATCTAATCACAATTTCTTTTTCTACGCACGCAGGAGGATGTACACGCTTTCTCCTCTACTAAACAGAGCAACTCGGTATTATTTGTTGTGACATGAAATTTGTTCTTTTCTGAGAGATTGACGTCAATATTTTTAATAGGTTAAGGGTTAACTGCAAATGCATCTTGCGCGTTTTTAATGCCGGTCATGCGCTCAAGAACTCTCGCTTGCTGATAGGTCAAACAAATTACAGCCAGCGTGCGGAAATATAAGTGTTAAAGGGCTCCGTAGCATTAAGGTTCCTCCGACGTGACTCCAAGTTGTCACTTAGGGCTCAGCTTTCGCTTTGAACGACTTAAATGGACAACGCTTCAAAAGTTTTTGCTGGCTTAAAACCCAACACAGCAGTTAGGCTAACAGCTGAACGTGCACTCACTCAGGGTGCGAGTGCCTTGAATCTATGATAATGGTGTGGGTTAGTTGGTCAACACATAAAAAAAAAACGAGGAGAAGACAAGTTCACACACGAGCGCTCGAGAGTCCATTTGTCTTCTTCTCGTTTTTTTTTTTTTTGAAGTTTTCCGCTGCAATTCGTTGTCTTGTCATGAAGCGGCCTCCTCTCTTGAAACAAGACTCCGTTTTTCTTTGGCATCGCAGTCCCTGCAAGGGCAGTTGTACCAAAATAGCTGACGGTGGTCGTGAACTGCAGGCGTCATCAACAAAACGCAGCGATGCGTGTCTATTTAAGAGCGCTGTGGTCGTCAAGTGCGAGGTCGCCCTTTCTTAATTAGCCTCGGGAAGGTTCCGTGTGTTCACGTAAACTTTATTTTCAAGCAGCGCAGGGTAGTTTGTGGCTGTCGGATAATCCGCGAGCCACGACGGCTCCAAATAGGCGAGCACCCGAACAATTTGCGCTTTTACAAAATCTAATGTGTACTTTTCGACCAAAGGAAATATTTTTTTTTTCACTAAGTATACAAGCTAGCTTATCCTTTGTCACGCTTGTATACGATGAGAATTTCAGAAGCGCTCCTTACCGTACCGTCACCGGAGGGAAAATGGAATGTGCGTGGTGAGGAATGAAAGTGCTCAACAGTTCCAATTAGCACTTGCACTCTGTTCTAGTTCTTTGCTGCGTTATGGTATCCACCATTCGGCAGCCTTGCGTAGGATGCTCCATCGGCAGCAACCATGCTATTTCAGAGTGTCGGCTGAAGCGCGTGAAGAAACGCTTCATTATCTACACATCGTTCGCATCCGTAACGGGCGGTCCTTGAAAGCTTCTAAGAAGATAAGAAAGTTGTGGTTTTCCGGTCGTCTGAAACAGTAATTCTCAAGATATCTGCAAAACATATTCCCTAATTAGCCCCTAAGTTTTATTTCTCTATTTATTCATTTCCCATATCCCGAGAACCTGGTAATGCACGGGGTTTTTCAACGAGTTTTGCTTCCTTGACCGCTTTTTTAACAGACTGAATAAAAAAAACTTTCACCTGTTACAACATAACCGCACCCAGAATATATTTTTTACAACCTATTCTCGAGGCGATTGAAGCACTCAAAAAGATATTTTTACCCCTCTTACCGTTTCAGACTGGAACTTTCATTCCGGGGGCCATTTCCGTGTGCTGTACTGTCTGTCGAATCGTTCGTAACCTAGTGAACTGCCCTTTCAGCTTTTCTGATTTTTTTCTTTGCATTGTTCCTTCCATATGGTCATCTCAGGATCAACGACGCCTCAGCCTTGGCGCTTTCATTTTCAGTGCACCCATGCAACTGCCTACCGTGGGATAGGACAAGTCGTTCATTTCCCTTTCGTGACAATCCATCATCATAGACTTCCCCGCCTGAAGCCGCAGCTGGTACGAGGCACAGCATGCCCACTGGACCCATAGATCTGCAGTTCCTGCGACCACCATCAAGATGGGCCCACTGCGCATCCACTTTTTGCGGGGACCATCTCGGCCCTTTTTTTCTAAGCTCCTTGAGATGCTGGCGTTTCCCAGTCTCCGCCTCTGGCTGGTGTCCCAGTAGCTCCTATAGAGTGTATTCATGTATTTCATTTTTATGCAGCAGTAAGTGTCTGTGAATGCGGTTGCATTTATAGCGCAGTTATGTTTCTTAGGCCCTGAAACGCTCATCTCAAGATAATACAGTGCTATACCAAACTATCCCAGGTCATAGTTCAGTTCGTCATTTTCTCTTGTCGAGTCATTTTATTAATTTCTTTCGCGCGGCAATCTAACAAAGTACAATTTCTAGATTTTTTAAAAGTGGCGGTGTTGTCATTTCGAGAGCGAGCTGGACGCAGTCCTCGCTCTCAAAGAGTTCTGTTTCCTTGGGGTCCCTTAACTTTTTCTTTGTGAATACTAAATTGCACCAGAAACACCTTACCAAGAAGTCATTGTTCCATGTATGTGCGTGCCTCATTGCGGTAATAAGTGGCTTCATAGCGTCATGGTTCTGTTGGCTTAGTGTCCTAAGGCGACGAGAACATGGGAAACAGATGGCTGACAGATTTGGGATCTGCAGCTTTTTCTTTTTTTAGCTGAAAAACGTTTTTGAGTACTTCAGTCACCGCCTTTGTCTTGTTACGTGCCATTAACTCCTCGAGGACAACAAATACAACAACGTGCTCGGTGCAGCACTTCAATCTTAAATGTGTCGATGTGTTCCTAATGTTTCAATGTGTAAGGCACGCTGGCCAATCCCCTATTGTGACTACGTGCCATTCCGCCAGAGGCCAACAACAACAACAAAATGTACGGAAAGAAAGCTCGAAGGGGCATGATCTCTGCCTGAGTCCTGTGTTCTAAAGCGCGAGCTATTCAGTCCATCCGTTACGTTACGCATCAGCAGTCCCTCCGTCAGCAGTTCCAAGGCATACAGTCTTCCATTTGCATAGTAAGAACATTGGATATTGGACTAAGGGTGGTTGGCGCTTCGTTCCCCCAGACGCTAGCGTCCGTTCATATTTTTACCTGTTGCGGCTGTTTGCTTTCTTTCTATATTTTTTTGCGACGGTGAAAGAACCTCGTGTCAGAACATCAACTTTAACCTGGTGTCTTTAGAACTACCCGTGCTTTCTTCCCGTCATGACTTTTCATCTTACTTTCTTCTCACTGTTTGTGGCTTTGGCGTTCGGCTACTGATTCCAAAATCGGGAGATCAAATCCTGGCAGTCGCGAGCGCATTTCGTTTGGAGCTGAATTCAGAAATGCCCACGTGCTTTGCGAAGTCAGGGCACTTTCAAAAACAGCTGGTGGGCTAAATTAAAACGCATGGCCCTCTATAACTGCGTCCCTAACAGATCATGTTTTTCCAGGACGTTAAAAAGCTAATATTCACAATTCACTTCTTACTTATTAATTTCGGCTTTATGCGTTCCTGAGATCTCTGTTCACATAAGCGTAATTTCCTTCTTAAGCATTTCAGTTCCAGCGGAGAACTCGGTCGCTGTCGTCTCTGTCGGTAAAACAAAGCAAAAAGTACCGTCTGAAGGGCACGCGGAATGGCCCTGCACATCGCAGTGACACGAAAATGCTATGGTAATAGCGCAAGGGAATAAACAAAACCAAACCCGATGTTGGCGGTGGTCGTTCTGCGACGCATCAGCAACGAATTCTGCCATCCGTCGTCGCAATCATGAAGATACACCGACTTTAGTATTTCGAGATATGCTCCCAATGATGTATATTTGACACGTACAAACACTGTAGATGCACCATGGGATACACACGATATGAAAATATTCCGGCTGTCGTCAGTACGTCCATTCGCAAGTGGGGTGATATATGTCCTTATAGCCTTTCTCCACAGTCCCCCCTGACAGCGTCTTTCCGCCACACTCCATCGCCAGCACTGCCGCCCACCCGCAGCATTTGCGTCCTCATTTCATATCATTAATCCATCTCTTTATCACTTCTTCGTGCAGCAGGGTCTCCTGCCTGGTCCGATGTACCAACCATGCAAGAACACGCACGCCGACATGAACGCTGCTCTGGGGTCGGACAAGCAGGGCCTTCACCGGCATTCCTTCTGCGGGTGGGCGTGGCGCCAATTAGGCCTGATGAATGGTGCGGCGATACCCGCTGACACCACAGCAGCTAAACAGGTACTCCCGTTCTTATGAGCTCGGTCTGCGGGTGGTCTTGCCCCTCGACTCTCCTTCGGCCGTACTCCCTCAGCGTCGGCCCCTCTGCTGAAGCACGCCGCTGTAGCTTCGAGTTGCTACGAAGCCAGTGTTCTTGCTATCGGGCCGTTGTTTGAGGAGATAGACAGGCATTTTTATGCGCTGCTCCTGTGTTTCTTCCCTCTCAATTTCTTGGTGTGTCAATGCCTAGTCGTGTTTAACTGGTACGAATTCCTTTGGGATTTTTAATACAGAAATGCGTTTAACGGCTATATTTTCACCTCTCCTTATCTAGAGGTTCTTGACAATCCGTCTATTCACACCACGAGAAACTCAATAAAATGAAACATGGGCGGAAAGGCGCAGGTTTGAATGGGATTCGAACTCACGCCTTTTAGTTGCCAGGATTGGTAGTGGGAACGCTGGGGGCGCTGAGGCCTTTGCGTCGATTCGGGGAGACGGTGCTGCCTCTCCTTTCACCTGATATACAGGTCGTAGACGCTTGTGCAAATAGCACCTGCTCATGTAACAGGCAACTTGGAATTAGTGCGACGTGAACAACAACGCTGTTGATGAAAGCTGGAGCTCATTTTGTACGCAACGAAACGTAAAGAGTAAAGTAAAGATTGGTATTAAAGACTCTGTCTGAGGGATCAGTTAGTCCGCAGATGAATGCGCAATATTCTCACGGGATGACCAACGAGGGGCTGCTTAAAAAAATTGGCAGAGGCTTAGCTTGGTTAAGCCCGGTAAGTTGCGAAAGCAATAGCCCTGGCTGCGCCTGGTGTGGCTGGTGGTGTGTCTTGGTGGTGCTCTTAGTAAAGCTTATGCTTATTGAGCACGTCGTTGTTTCCTAGTTGCGGCAAATCGTTGCAGCTTCGCCTTGTACGTGTCGGTCGACATGGCCTGGTTCAAACACGCATGCAGTACAGTGGTAAGCAGCCTTGTCTAGAGCGCTCGGGCGGTGCACTTCCTTGCAAACAAATCCAGATTTTGTGGCAGCCTCTAGGGTCCAGCTGCAACGCTTGCACGGAAGTAGCTCCAGATAGCCTCGTAAACAAAGCAGGCACGAAAACTTGGCCCTGTAATGAGGGGCTGCTCTCTAATTTCGGTTTTTGTTACCAAGTGCGCACTGCTCAAGCGCTCTAGACAAGGCTGCTCACCACTGTACGTGCTCTTCCCTTAAAGCACAGGAGACAGAGAGCACGAGAGAAGCGGCTTGGATCCGCTGGCACAACAGCGACGAGCCGATCTGGGGCCCCAGTTTTTTCTCCGTCTGGCGTGACGTCATCACAGCGAGCGCCTCCTCGCGGCAGCGGCGCGCAGCTGCTGCGCGGCGCGGCGTGGAACCGCTGGAACAGCAGCGACGAGCTTAGTTGGGCCCCAGTTTTCTCTCCGTCTGGCGTGACGTCACAACAGAGGTCAACCTAAAGGTTAAACGTGAATCCGCCGGGACGACGCTGAAGGCTCAAAACCTAGCGCAGTATTGCTTTCGCAATAAAACATCGCACCTTTTGCAAGCGAAAGGCGCATTTGCGATGTGCACCAGGACATGCATCAAATGCACTGCGCTACACGCCGCGGTGGCTCAGTGCACTATGGCGCTCAGCTGCTGACCCGAAAGACGCGGATTCGATCCCGGCCGCGGCGGCTGAATTTCGATGGAGGGGAAATTCTAGAGGCCCGCGTACTGTGCGATGTCAGTGCATGTTAAAGAACCCCACGTGGTGGAAATTTCCGGAGCCCTTTACTGCGGTGTCCCTCATAACTTGAGTCGCTTTGGGACGTTAAACCCCAATAAATAAACTAAACCAAATGCACTGCACTGATTATCCATTCTTTGTTGCTGTTGCCTCTGAAGGAATGGCACATAACCATGCTGGGGGATTAGCAAGCTTTCAATAGCAAACAACGTTTTCTTTACAATCTGGTCATCGACCTTGCAGCACCATCGACGCAGTCACAACGCCACTGGCAATGCTTAAACAGCTTTCGAAGCAGCAGAAATCTGACTTGTTAGCAAGAACATTGAAATAAACAAAACAAAATAATTACCACTAGGCATTTTAATGATCCACCGCTTGTAACTCCGATTCCTGCTTCTGGATTCGGGAAACAGATGGCTTTATTGCAGAAAAAAGCGTCAGTGCCGCTAGAGCTGCACCGACTTTCGCAAAAAAAAGCCCTCGAGGCAAACGGTGAAAGCGTACTGGGTAGTTGATTCCCCAGGGCATCCTCTTCTTTTGCGCTCTTTTGAGAGAGCTAAATCTTCTTGCTTTTTTTATTCCTCACCACCTGTTTTTATCTCTCCCTGAGGCAGTGTTAGAACCTGCGAGTCAGGACTAGTTGTTTGCTGAGTAGACCGGACAAAGAAATCGCGAGATTTCCATCTCGAGGCTAACTTCCGATGATTTTCAACACTTGAGCCTGATTTCTTTTCTTTTTTTTTTTTAATTGAACTTTATTCCGTCGAGGCGGAAAGGGACTCGAACAAAAGTGAAAACATATCACTTGACGTGGTTCGAGCCCCCATTTACAAGGCATACAGCAGTTGCACATTCACATATATAGCAGCATAATTAAGACAACATACACACATAGCAAGTGAATCAAGATTTCCTTGGCTGCAAAGAAAAATTAGTTGGTCGCATTCTACGTCAAAGTCTTATTTTGCACAACAATAAGATACTTTCATCATATCAAGATTAGCATAATACACTTGAAAGAAAAAAAGCATCAATATACAATTCATAGCGAGCATAACCATCACTCTTGTTGCGTAAAAAAATTCTTCAGAGTTTGGGTGCTAACACTTTCGATATTTATATCGGGTTTATGGAGCTGATTTAACAAGGTTCGAAGTGAATATTCGAGCATTTGACGGCTGATGGTTGTGCGCATCAATGGAATTTTCCAAATTTCAGGTGACCGCGATGTAGATCTACCTTCTCTTAAACTTAGATTTGATATGGTTTGAATGAGGATCTCATTGTTTTGGACATTCGGTTGATATCTTTTGGCTAAGCTATAAGAGTAGAACCTATGCACAGAAAGTAATTTGAATTGCATAAACAGGCTTCTAGTGTGTGCATAAGGATCTACGCCTGCGATAAGGCGTACTGCTTTTTTTTTTTGTAGCATGTGAATCTGTTGTAAATTTGTAAATGTTGTGCTTCCCCACACAAGAAAACAATAGTTTATATGTGAATGAAGCAATGCATTGAACAAAAGTAACTTAACTGGGGTCGGTAGAAAATATTTGAATTTCGCTAGTAAGCCGACGCTTTTGGCAATTCGGAAAACAATATTGTTAACGTGAGTGCCCCATAACATGTGTTTATGAAAATGTACACCAAGTATTTTTATTGTATCCACGACTTCAATAGTTGTGTCACCGAGGGTTAAATTAATACGTTTCGCTGATGACTGCCTTGGAGTGAAGATAATGACTTTTGTTTCTTGCTGTTAATCTGCAGCGAAATTGCGACACTCCAAGAAAGTAAGTAATTCAGAGAGTTCCTAACATTATTTTCGAGGGATTCATAACTATTGCCTTGAAACAACAAAGTGGCGTCATCAGCATAGATTATAAATTTTGCAGCTGTAGGGGTGCTTGTTATATCACTGATATAGAAATTAAATATCAAGGTCCCCAGGATGCTCCCTTGAGGTACGCCTGCATTAATTTTTTTTTAGGTCGACATGTAACTTCCGATTGTTACACATTGCTTCCGTTTTTGCATGTATGCTGTTATTAATTGTAGTGCAGTTCCTCGTATGCCATACAATTCTAGTTTTTTTTAGTAGTGTTGAGTGGTGTAGGTAGTCGAATACCTTCGAAAAATCAATATATAGGGCAGCAGCTATTTCTCTCTCTTCGAATGCTTTTAGGATTATTTCTTTTTGCGTTAAAAGAGCAGTCTCGGTAGAACGGCCTTTACGAAAGCCAAACTGAGAGGTACTGATAAGATTAAATTTATTAGCGAACTTTGTTATTCGGAGATGTATTATTTTTTCTAAGCGTTTTGAAAAAACCGGCAAAATAGAAATAGGGTCGTAGTTGGATAAAGAATTTTTGTCAACAGATTTGAACACAGCAATAACTTTAGATAATTGCATTCTGTCCGGGAAGATGCCTGTTGAGAGGGCAAGATTCGATATGTGATTGAGCTGTGGTAAAATTAGGTCAAGAGCATATTTAGCAGGTGTTATTTGAATATTATCTATATCAGTGGCATGGATGTTACTAAGTGAAACAAACCACTGTGTAGATTTCACTTTCAGAAGTTGGATCTAAAAAAAGTGTGTTAGGGTTCCTGACTACAGCATTCGTCGCTAAAGAGCAAGAACTTGAGAGCGAGCAAGAATTTGAAACCACGTTTATGAAAAAATGGTTAAAGGCTTCAGATAATTGTTTATCACGTAGTACATCATTGTTTACTGTTATTTGGGTGGGGCCTTTTTTGGGGGGGAAACGATTTAACAGTTCATTTAGATTTTTCGAGATCATTTTGGTATTTCTGTTGCTACCAGGCTCGAAAATATTGTACAGGTAATTACGTTTGGCATTTCTTAGCATTGCGTTTGTCTTGTTCCTGTGTTGCTTAAATTTCTTCCAGTCATTTGGTTCACGGGTGTTCAGTAATTCAAGGCTTAATCCAAGGCTTGCGAGACTTCGTAGCTTTCTTAATGAAAACCACCGGGAAATACTGATAGTAGGCGAACGTAAAGAGTTTCACAAATTCGTTGTAGGCTTCATTTGCCGAGTTTGGTCTCTAAACAGGATTCCAGTTTAGCTCCATTAATTTCCCGCTAAAATTGTCTAACGTTCTTTTGTTGATGTTCTGCTTTGCAAACCGAACATCATGTGATGTATTAGAGTTCATTACAGGTAGCCTAGTGAACATGAAAATGGGTAGGTTATCGCTTATGGTTTCAGCGCATACGCCTGCTAAAGTCTCATGGGTTGGAAGATTTGTTATGAAGACGTCGATCAATGTGCTCGTGCTTATTGTTATGCGGGTTGCCATTTCTATTAAATTGCAGAACCCATCTGAAGAGAGTAAAGTTTGGAAGGGACGTTGCACTGGTGATTGGCTGAACAAATCAGTATTAAAGTACGCGGAATGACAGAATGACAGAGGTAAAATGCGGTATTTCTCTCTCTACTATTGTTTTTTCGCTACTATTGCTCATTCGCGTCAGCGCTGGTGGTGTGCAACGGTCTAAAGATGTAGAAAAATGGAACTGCCCTGTAATGGCTCCATGGACCAACAGTAAAATAAATAAATAAATGTCGTGTGCTCAAGTTTTGGTACACGTGTTAGAACACCTGGGGGCTGAATTATTTTGGGGTCCAGCACCTTAAAAGTGGTGTACAGCCCAGACACATGTCTGTGTCTGAAAATCTGTTTTTTAAAGGTTGCAAGCACACACGAGGACATAGCATTGCCTGACAGTCAATTGCAACCTTCCTAAAGTGCCGCTTTTTTTTTTTCGAAAAGAAAAACGAAAACTTACTCATTCATCACATGTCGTTTGGTGGAAACGAAGCGGTCGATATCAGGAAGATTCAGGTGTTTTCTCAACACAACAATAGTGGACATTGAAGCATTAACAGGCATTCAGTATGAAAGGAGCTCATTTCGTGTTCGAGGAGTATGCTTTTCGTTCAAAAAAGAGCAAACGGTAATTTTTTTTAGCAACAGAAGTTTCTGTATTCCGGAACAAAAAGTTAATTTCACTACCACGATATTTATCGCAGTAAAAAATATTGTGCACCAATTAAAAACCCTTTTTATGTCGAGGAAAAACTGCCTTTGTGGAGACAACAAATAATCTTGTAACCATGGCTGCCAGCAATCAAAGGACAGAAATTGAGTGTCCGGCTTTTAAATCAAACTTGGCGTTAAAGGCAGGGTGCTTTGTCCAGACCGGGCTAGGAGTCGACAAGGACGCGAGGTTTAATCCCGTTATAATTATAAATTCGAAATTCGAAAGCGTTGTGAGGCCTTGAAATGTAGGGAACACCTAAAAAAATTGTGGAACTTTCCATATACCCTTACGCTGTCTCAGCATTTGTTTGGTTTGGTTTATGGGGTTTAACGTCCCAAAGCAACTAAGGCTATGAGAGACGCCGTAGTGGAGGGCTCCGGAAATTTCGACCACCTGGGGTTCTATTTGTGTCCGAACATACCCAACGACTGCGGACAGAAGGAATGTTTAGCGAGAAACCGTTTATGAACGCAGTTTTTTATATAATGCACAATTTCGCTATAACAATCGACATATCGGCAGATCACCCGACGGCAGTCATGTACATTTTTTTCTATTAATGTTTTTGCTATCGTCAAAGACATTCCTCATGGGTTTTCTATCGCAGTCTTTACTGTTCGATGCGATCGATGGAAACACTGTAAAAGAAAGATTTTGCTAGCTAGCCACACTAGACCATATCTTGTGGAAGTTTCCGGAAAATCCACCTCCCCCGGACCTAATTCAGCTCCTAACTTCCGAGCAGTGGGAGGCCGTGCTGCTAAGCTCCGAGGGCTGACGGCCAACTAGGGCGACCAAAAACTCCCCTTGAACCACTTTCTGCCGGTGAATAAATGTTTTCCAATCAAATCAGAATCAATGCTACAATTAGTAAAATATACCATTACCATCAATAATTCTATACCAGTATCTTACAATTTTTCAATTTTCGAAATTCTGTCCTAGAATGTTGGACATGGTTCTTGAAGATTTCATATTATATCCTTCTGCTTTGTCTCAAGTACAAGATTTAAATCACATAGCCAGACGAAAATGCTATCTTGAAATACAATTTTTTTGCAATTTCTATGGACATCAATGCACTGTAGAGCAAATAGAATTTTCGTATGCTCTGCCGGAGTACTTACTTGATGTAGTAACCCTTCCCCTCACCTGACGCCGATTCCTCGGGGGCTGTAAAATGAAGCAGATAAACAAGCAACTAGTTACATCATGGTGTCAACTTGCACATTTCACAGACCGGAACCCTCCACTACAGCGTCCGTCATATCCCCTGTGTAACTGCTATGTGAAGCATCACATCCCACATACCATACCGCATTGTTTTTGTTTACTACATTAGTAGTATGAGCGAGGTTCTCCCAAAATGGCCGCATGACCCACCTCCCACTTCCTATCTAGGGGACTCTGCACCCCTTACCCCTCCTCCCCACGCCAGGAGGGGGACCATCCACCCATCCCTTGCCTCAAAAACACTCTCCACCAGACCTTCACACCGCGCCCGCCAGAAGTGCCACCGAACAACTTGCCTCCATCGTCCAGAAGATCAGGCAGCAGCGTCAGCTTATTAAAGGCACATTGGGACAGTGATCAACGTTAAAGCGAAATGTATAACCAGCGCTGCAAGGCATATTTTTTCACATAACATCCTATGATCGCCAGCCAGTCCTTTTCTTTTCCTCACAGTGCTAGTGAAACGTACTCGCTATAAATTTCTTCTGCGCTCCAAAATTGATGATGAGCAATCAATATCGAACATAAAAACTGCAAATGAGCAACATTATTTTAGGCACCCTTTACATCAGGAACCCGTGCCCCTTAAATGCGGTTTCACACTTTTGATGCTGTGAGGAGAAACACAAGAAAGCGAATGGCGGGAGGCGTTTGAAGCAGAGAAGGAGGTGGCAATGCAAGCCCATGGTTGTTGGCGGCATCTACTTCGGCTACAGGAAGAGGAAGGAAGCGGTCACACGAATCCAGCCGCCGACGACAGACAGTGTGGCCGATCCTCATCAGTCCCCATCCCGTTCTTTTTTAAGAGGACATGGTCGAACCGGCGTTCAACTGAGAGTGCTCGCTGCCCGAGGTCGTAATGAAAATGCTAATCAGCCGCTAGGAACCCCACAGATTACTCTAAGGAGAAGAGAGAGAGAGAGAGACAGAGCGAACGTTAGAGAAATACGACAGAAGAAAGGAGGGTCCCAGAGAAAGTTACATACGCGGCCTTCCCTGCCCAGCTTTTATGAAAACCATTATGCAAAGGGTGTTGTCCTCGTCGTTGCAGAAGCAGCGAGCGCATCGAAACACGGCTGTGGGTACGTGCGTGATTGGGCCATGGTAGAACCGCACAGTGGACGCGGTCTAGTTTGGTGGGGGCTTTGGCCTGCGAGCAGCGGCATCGTTGTTGACGATAACGTTAACGCTGTGTGTGTCTGTGTCCAGAAAGAGGAGAGACACGCAAAAATTGGCCACTGTGAGGCTAATGTGCCTGGTTGGTGTCATTATTTTTATTACCAGCAAACTAACAGACACAGTCCTGGGGAACACAACTTGATTTGAATTCTTATTCGTGCTTTGCTCGTGCTCGTGTTCGAAGCGAGAGAACGCAGTGGATCATAGGACACACATAGAAGCACCTTGTACAGCAGCGGACAGGTAGCACAATTTAACGTAAAGAAAAATAGAATATTTATAGCAGTGCCCACTAATTCGGCCGCCTCTCATCGTCATCTCGGAACAAAGCTCGCGAAGGGGGCCGAAGGCGCTTAAACTTCGCACATGCCTTCTTGCGTCATTTGGCCTTAGGTATTGCCCTTTACTGTATATTGCAGAGTACAGGAGAAAACATTACTTTATTAAAAAACGGCGTGTATTTATAGTATTTAGCCGTCTGCGAAAGGCCCACCAGGCTGGTTTGATTTGGGCGCTTTAATCATTTAAACAACATGCTGATATGCTCGAGATCGCTGGGGGTATGTCGTTTCTTTTTTTTTTTTGGTTATCTGTCATCATCATCATCATCATCAGCCTGACTACACCCACTGCACGGCAAAGGCCTCTCCCATGTCTCTCCAACTAACCCTGTCCTTTGTTAGTTGCCGCCGCTGTATCCCCGCAAACTTCTTAACCTCATCCGCCCACCTAACTTTCTGCCGTCCCCTGCTACGTTTGCTTTCTCTTGGAATCCACTCCGTTACCCTTAAGGACTAGCGGTTATCTTGCCTTCGCAATACATGCCCTGCCCAAGCCCATTTTATCTGTTATCTGTCCTGGAACTTTTTTGCACTCCTCCGCCCTTTTATTTATTGTTTTTTTTTTGTTTCCAAAAACATGTTCTCCAAGAAGTTATCATTGAAAAGCATTAAATCTATAACGAAAAACACAGCACGCGGTATTATACTCTGACGCGAGAACGGCAGCTATCTTATTGATTGCGGACACACTGCCACTAGAAACGTGCGCGCAACACTCAGGGAAAATTTTGTCTTATGTAACAGCGCGCGCAAAGATGATGTCGAATGTTATAGTTGCAGTCTATCAACCGACGACGCATATCTATGTTTCATTGTTGCAATAGTTGTCCTAATGAACTTGATCCAATTGAGATAGTTCCCTATTGAGCCTTTTGAGACAGTTGCAGTAGCCTTAGATTTGAACTTTATAAGGAATTGAACTCACCGTCTTTAACAACCACAAAATCCTTATCTTGCCATTATAATGCCGCTTTCAATATTCAAGTCTGACAGCAGCACTCATATACACGTGCTTCCTTTACGGTTTTCTTCGGAGCTAGTGTCATACCGAACACAGCTTTTGCAGTAAATGAGATTTCGTCCTAAAATATCAACTATATGATGGAGCGCCAGATTCTGCCTTAAAATAAAAGCAGTATCAATTATTCATCTCTTTGTTGCAGATTTTTTTTTTCATTATATTCATTAGAGTAGTTACCGGCTATCCAGAAAATGTAAAGTTACGGAGACCATATATTAAACAAAGGAATTTTAAAAGAATGTATAACTGACTCTCACGCATTTAGTAGACGAATTTGTACTTGATGTTCTTTTCCTCGGCCTAGACATGGTCTGGCCCCTAAACCTGAAGGACTTTGCTTAGAGAAAAATTTCTTGAGTTACTTCTCAGTTTCGGCTCTTTGACGCCCCACTAGTCGACATCTTGATGTAGGCCTAGAAGGCAGTCTGTAGCCTATTCCGTTTCTCCGCTCTGCCTCAGTGTACTTCTCTTTGGTCAATGGTGGCATGGTTGTTGTGTGACAAATGTCGTCAAAAATATACAGCAATCTTGAAAAAAGGGACTTTTTATCTACTACATTTTTAAAGCTTCATTTCCATGCTTTCAGCTTTGCGAAGCACCACGCGCATCCAGTTGCACATACCTCCCACCTTGCAGCTGTTTATTGGAGTCATGGGTGCCGATGCTGATTAGGAAATCTTAGCAGGCGCTGAAGCACGGTGGAGAGTGTATTGATACTTCATAGTTCTCCATTTTGAGCCCTGCTCTGGCTGCAACAGGCTTTAATACAAAATCAGTTCTACAGTCCGTTTCTTACACAGAAAATGAGCTTTGAACTCTCATATCCCGCACAAGTAGTACCCGCTGGATTGTTTTTATAAGTGGGATCGGAAATTGCACTGGCGAAGTCGTTCGCGGTTGCTCGCGTTGGGAAACACGGACTTCCTGTTGGAAGTTAATCAAATATCTGTAGCTTCAGCTACGACAAAAACAGAAAGCAAAACAAGAAAGCTCCGTTATGTCGCAGCGGGTCGCGACGCTTTAGTGAGGCAGGGAAATCAGTGCCAGGGAACAAACACCCACAGCTTCGATCCAGTACAAGAATGGCAAAAGCAGATAACAAAGGATCAGCGCCGAGTGACCTCATGGCGATTGGCAGACAGTCATAGCTCGAAGTTCCTAAATGAACTATGCCCCATACCAATTCAACGGAAATATATGCATATCTAAATGAATTCTGTCCCGTTCGACGGAAATATATGTAGATTACTCAGCCGTTTGAATGAGAAAAACAAATTAGGTGGAAAAAAATGGCAATAATTTCATATTTTTGTCACTTTTTGTGCAACTCGGAATGGGCGAAGGTTATGCTGTTAAAAGCCTCAAGGTTAAGTCAAGCCTAACTTCCCTAACCAGGCTGCCTTTGGCCGACATGCAGCGCGTTGAACAGTCTAACAAAGTCCTAAAGTAAAGTACAATAACAACAAAAAAGAGCAACAAAAATAGTCCAGTGAGCACTGTTTACCAGGGCACGCGACGACCTCATCGACCAAATGGCGCTTGATATAATCAGCTGAGTCTGCAAAGACACATGAATCTACCTAATTTTCTCATTCCTGTAAAGGATCATTTCCTGAATTTGATCACATCATAGCTATGAATAAAAAGAAACAGGAACGTGCAGTTAGCACCAGGAG
This sequence comes from Amblyomma mixtum, assembly GCF_055824585.1. Classification (NCBI taxonomy): domain Eukaryota; kingdom Metazoa; phylum Arthropoda; class Arachnida; order Ixodida; family Ixodidae; genus Amblyomma; species Amblyomma mixtum. The sequence continues at coordinate 315,112,309 of NC_143013.1, read as the reverse complement.
CTACCGCAGTGGAATGAAATTACCGCTGAGTGAAGATATGGGCTTTGCTGAAACAACGAACATGTAGCAATGAATGGGAATCCAATGCCTGTTACCAGGTTTAGCATCGACCTCAATTGATTTTCCCACAACAAATATTGGATCTGTAAGCCGATAGTGAGCTTTCATTTTTCCTGATTAAGAGAAAATGTGAAAGTCGTGGTCGGTCTGCAGATTATTCATATTCAGCAAGAAACTACCACATTTGCAAAAAGAAGCTTATGGAAAGGAAACCAGGGGTAGTTGTTGACGGTGGCTTGCAACATTCACTGCTGCTCTACACCTCACGAAGCTCTTAGTGCCTAAATCCACACGGGTGACATTATCGTTTCCGAGTAGGTGAAAGGAAGGCTTTTCGGTGACAATTTGGGAAAGTTATACTTATTTCCAAGTAGTCACCCCCCCCCCCCCCAAACAATGTGCACCTACGCACATTTAAATCCGTAGCCTCAAAACGGTGGGACAATACAGGGGTAGTAAGTTCCAACGACAGGTAGTTTCTAAACCTGGCGGCGCGCGTTTCACTTCTCCTCATGCGCAGAAATTGTTTTGCATGCTACCAAACAATGGAGTAAATAAATATCCACAGATAAAAAGCCCATTCATGCCGAAACGTGCAAATGCGCTCATTGTACTATTTCAGGACTCCCAATTGCTCCTTTTCCTAGAAGATGAAAGCACTACTTTTGAAAATCACGCATTGGGCGTGTTCGAATGCTTACTCTAACGCCTTTTAGGAGCTTTAACACATAGTTCCTTAGCATCCTTTTCATTCCTTCGCAAGTATGTAGAGTGGGTGAGGGAACAAACACGGATGAATGACGAGGATACGATGGCTACGGGAAAACGCGCGGATGCGGTGGCTGCAGCTGGCAAATGACAGGGTTAACTGGGGAAACATGGGAGAGGCCTCTGCCCTGCAGTAGGCGTAGTCAGGCTGATGGTGACCGCCTACAAAGAGGAGAACTCTGTATGGCTTCGGAAGAGCGAGGTCTCTCGTGCCTTGAGTTATGCTGTGAATGAAGTGCGAAGTGTGACCAGCACGGACAGGCGATGCTGCTACCTGAGTTTTCCATTTTAAACAAAATAGCGTAAAAGCAATCTAAATATTTGTCCTTGTTTCAAGTCAAGTGTGTGCACACAGACTTGCGGATGTTTCCGGAAACATCCATGGGAATGTTTCCGTGCAGCGCTTTTGCGGTCAGCCTCCCTAGCGCCTCTCCATCAACCTGTTACATATTTTCGGGCTTTCACTTCCAGGCTATGTGAGATGTCCGTTAGAAGTTTAGAAGCATATGGCGGCGTCTTGTACGGCCCAGTATAAATACGAACACGCGTATCACGCGATGGCGACAAAGGTTGTACGAAGCGCTACGGAGGGTAGGGCTGGGGATGATCACGTGACCACTGGTAAGAGCGCGCCCCACCCGATGACATTTGATGGCGCGTGATCGCGCAATGGTGCTACGCTTCGTCACCGAGGCTACGCGTCTCGAGGGGCGGGTGATGTCCGCCGTTGCCCTTGTTTGGGGTCCTCCGGGAAGAAAAGAAGAAGGGAAAATAAAAGCGTAGGCAGCTCGACCGTAGCAGAGTTATCGTGGACTTAACCCAGACAAGAATGGAATTACCACCTCCAGAAACTGACCAAAGCACAAAAAAAAATTCCCAGACGTATCACATGGGTCCAAAAAGAGGGTCGCAGCTTTGGTTGTGCCCAAATTTAGAGGCACGAACAAGAGGAAGGTTTTGCTTTCGGCATAAAAGGGAGCCGGTGGGGACGCATCTCGTTGGCCTTCGTACTCGAAAAACACCTACTATGTGAAAACGGCGGCAGAAGCGACGAAAAATGGCTCGTGACGTGCTCTAAGAAAGCGCACTCTAAAAAACTTTTGACCCACAAACCAGTATTCAAGTCAATATAAACGGTTATGGAAGCCTGGCTGCGACATCGCTCACCTCTGTGAGTGTCACGCGCCTACTGAGCTCGCCTACTGAGCCCTAAAGAGTTCCATGGATTCTTTGATTATTCATATGAATTTTGAGTTGACGTCTTCACCGGTCTCATGGTTTCGGTCAGCTGTGTTTGTGATGCGCACGAGGCGTACGCGCTTTCTAATTTGTATTTTATGGCTTTGTATTGAAGATTACTGTTTAATAACACCAAAAACAGCTAGGCACGCGGTGTGAGCAGCCACCTGTTACATTTCAAGCCTTGTTTCGTTTCTTAAACAAAGACGCGCGTTGCGCGAGCGATTTCCTCTCTCCAACAACGTTGCCCTCTCAAATGGAGCTGTTAATGATGACTTCATCTCAGCCTTTCCACCTCCTTACTTTCCTTCAATATTCCATGAGTTCGCAGAACGTTACTCTCAGCAAATTATGCGAGCATGATCTAACGTGGATCTTGAAGAGAACTGCGCGAGAATACGTTCGAATACGGAGACATGAACCCCCCTCCACTGTTAAACCTCGGGCTAGATGGTCGACCCCTTCGCTTCCGGAGTGACCCGCGTGAGCCGGAACCCATACGAGATTGATGTCGTGATCTAGAATTCGGTTGCGCAGAATTCGCATTGCGAGCGCGCTTACCCAGTTTTTGGCGAAATTTTGAATGGCGTTCTTAGACTTGCTTAGAATAGTTTTGGTGCGGGTCCGCGATGGCCAGTGCGACAGCTACGTCCTCTGCCTCGCGTATAGAGCTAGCGTGAAATGTTGTGGCATTATCGAGGGCTGACTTTGGTGTGGCCATATATGCCACGTATGTTCCGCCTTTGATGTGTTGAGGTGCGTCCTTGTACACCGCTCGTGGTTCGTTCTCGTGCTTTTTATGCGAAGCATATTACTAGAGCTACACTACAGCCCGTCGAGCGCGGCGGTGAAGCTACCATTGACCTTTAGCGTGACCACGTGATACCACGTGACAACATGACGTCACAGCAGAGGAGAGATGGGCTGCCGGCTCGCGCGGTCGGCCGCGGCGGTGGAGGCTCCACATCAGAGGCGCGGCGGCTGACCACGTGACAACATGACGTCACAGCAGAGGAGAGATGGGCTGCCGGCTCGCGCTGTCGGCCGCGGCGGTGGAGGCTCCACATTAGAGGCGCTGCAGCTGACCACGTGACGCTACAGCAGCGGTATAAAGCTGAGCTTGCCTTGCTCTCCAGCTCCGTCTTGGCGACGAGTATCTGTCCTCGCTTCGGCGAGCGCGGCTTCGGCCGCTTATCTGATTTTTTCAGCAGCGTCCGCTCCGGCGGACGCAGTTGTTGCTGCGACGCGCGTCTTTTCTTGCCTTTTTCTCTTTCCTCTGATCTCTTACCTCTCCTCTATCTGCACGTGGCAGCGGTGGTGGCTTGTCTAGAGCCAGTAGCAGGCCCGTGCAATTTCCTTTTCATCCTTCTCTCAGTCAGTCACAACAACAATCTCCGGGCACTTACGAGGCGGCCAGGTGTTGGGATGCCGCCAAGAAGCAGGGCTGATTTGAACGAGAAGCGAAAGCTTCAGCGTGCCACAGAGACCGATGAAGAGCGGGATGAAAGTCTGGCTAAGCGGCGTGCTCAATATGCGGCTCGGCGCAACGTTCTACAACAACTGAAAAGCAAAGCGAGGAACTTGTCAGCAATGCTTCCACTAGTGCTGCCACCGAGTCCGTCAGTAGTTCTACAAGTTCGGAACGCTGGAATGCTACGAAACGGAATAGGCGTGCCCGGGAAACTTCTGAAGAGCGACGGCAGCGACTTGAGAAAAAACGGCCGATATTACCAAGCCTAGCCATCAATATACTTCGCATCTGACTAGGCTTAATCTTAGCTAAGCCTCAGCCATTTTTCCCAAGGGTCTGCGCCCTTGTGGCCGTCGTATCTGCCTGGCAGCATGTTCTTGGCTACTGGTTTAACAACTAGTCTACTAGTAATGTCAACCAATAAATGTGACGTGCACATACCTCCTCAGCGCGGTGGATGTGGAGTTTGTCGAGAATTACGCATCCCGCAGCCGTGCGCGACAAGCGGGTCACTTGTGCCGTCTTATAGCTTCGATTAGCTCGGCGAGCGTGTTAAAAATTCCCAACTGCAGCAGTCGATCTGAGTTGGCGTATGCTGGCAGGCCAAGGGCCGCCTTGTATGCTTTTTAACGATGCTATTAAGTGCGTCTTCGTCCCTGCGACGCAAATAACCAACCGGGGGACGTGAGACCTCGCGGGAACGGACGCCCCCGCCGAGGCGCCTCACTCATACGCGTAGTTCATTAACACTTCTTTTTGGGCAAGTTGGTTCATATTTGAAAACTTTAAAAGGGCGCAAACACACACGACCACAAAGTACAAGAGACGAGACACAAGCGCCGACACAAGCGGCGCTTGTGTCTCGTCTCTTGTACTTTGTGGTCGTGTGTGTTTGCGCCCTTTTAAAGTTTCATACGCGTAGATTACAAACATTTAGCTCGAGCAAAGATGCACGTATCTAGCCCCTCACCCCGACCTGGACAGGGCGCAAACCCCGACATTCGGACGCCTACACACAAAGGCAATTCTTAGCTCCTACCGGTAATGTTTAATCACAAACGGTGAATGTCACCCTGCATGCCCGCACTGCGGTGACGGGACGCACGCCACTCAAGACCATGTTTTTTTGGGGAATGCGCTAGCAAACTCCTTCCGACGACAATCTCACCAGCTCCCTCAGTGGAGGAATGAGACAGGCTCTTGGCCAGTACAACAACGCAACTGGCCCTCATCACGCGAGCACAAGAGGTCGCCCCCGACTGGAGGCCACCCCGGACTCGCCCCAGCCACAAATAATTCCTTCCATTTTGTGGCAATAAAGTTGTAACCACCACCACCCCTCCACAGTAACTGCGCTCGTTCTAAACGCGTAAAGGCGCCGGTGTACTGTGCGATGTCAGTGCACGTTAAAGATCCCCATGTGGTCGAAATTATTGCGCAGACCTCCTCTACGGCACCTCTTTCTCACTTTCTTCTTTCACTCCCTCCTATATCCTTTTCCATACGACGTGGTTCGGTGTCCACCGAGCTATGTGAGACAGTTACTGCGTCGTTTGCTTTCCTCAAGACCAATTTTCAATTTTTCATTCCTGCCTGACCCTCTCCTTAAATTAAGCCATAGAAAGCCTCAAAAGCTGACCCTGCATTCGCACGCAATGCCGGATGCCCTCGGTATAAGGCTGTCAGAGCTGGTGTGTGACAAAAAGCGGCGAGGAAGGAAAGCCGTTTGAGTAAATTGACTGTGCACTTGTACGGCTAACGCTGCTACATAGAAGATTCCGTGGTGAATTTCGAGTCGTACAAGGCCATCAATAGCCGGTCACATGGCACCCTTAGCGATGTTTGAGGTATACCAGATTGCCACAACCTGCAAGTCGTAGACTTTTGCTGAAGGCCCTAAGCACTAGCAACCGGCAACTAAGGAGCAGCACGGCGACAGTTTTCGCAGAGAGTGGGGCTTGACGCAGCACAGCGTAATCACGCGGAAATTCTTGATTGCGCTTAAACCTTTCGCTAAAGTTGAATAAAAGGAACTGCTGAGACGAACAGTAAATCGAGGTCAAAGGGCGTCCGAAGGATTAGGAAATAGAGTTTGTTTTATTGAAGCCATTTTAAAAGTTCGCGAAGGCGAGCGAAATGGTAATTTGAGGTTATCGGATCTAACAAAATATAGCCTCCCTTAAAGGCGCACGAAATTGTTAACAGGTGACGGCCAACAATCTCTGCAAGGGCACGTTAGGCAAAAAAATGTGCAACTTGTCCTTTCTTCATGGTTGAAAAACAGCGCACAAAAGACTAGACACAAGAGTAAAGGCGACGACAGGACAAGCGCTGAACTCACAACTAAGACACCTTTCCTCTCTGCACTTTTGTGACCCTTTAAAGATCGCCAACTAAGATGCTTTAGTAACCTTCCTAAAAGACCACAACCCCTGCAACTGTGTTGCCTTCAGCATCGACGTCACCGACCTTTACTACAGCCTTCCTCACGACACCCTGCTTAAGCGGGTGAAGATGTTCATCACAGAAGAGAATGACGAAATGGTTTTCTGCAACAACACAGGACTGAGCGTTGAAAGTTTCCTTGAGCTTTTGCGGTTTTACCTACGTTCCACCTTCGTAGGCTGGGAGGGCAAGTTCTACTCGCAGAAAACTGGAGTATGCATTCGGTCCAGCGTTGCTCCCGTGTTGAGTGAAATTTTCCTGATGTATGTGGACAGGGACCTTGAAAAGACTTGACAGGACTGCATCACACCACCGTTAGGTATGTGGACGATTATCTGGTTTTCACTGAACGCGATCGCTTCGATGCGAGTGTGGTTGACATCGTCAAAGTGTTTAAAGAGTGCGGGTCTGGATTGCTGTTCACTTTCGAGTTGCCCGTAAGCGATGAACTGCAGTATTCAGATTTGCAACTGCGGTTCGCCCGTGAGCATGTCTGCTGGAAATACAACCCAAGGTCTGTAAAGCCGTTGCTGAGTTCTCAATCGGGGCACTCAAAATTGGTGAAGAATTGCATTGTAAGTTCTTGCCTGAGGTATGCATTGATAAAATCCTGCCACCACGGTGCTGCTGACAGTTTCCGATCACAACTCATGAGGATAAGGAATGCCGGCTACCAAGATGCAATGGTGAACGAGGCTTGCTCAAGATTACTTAAGTGCTTCAAGCGACAGATGGCCCTGAATGCACCACTCAACAGTCCGGAGAAAGAAAAGAAAAGCACCTCAGTTGTGCCATATTTGCGCCAGGTCTCCCACGGACTGAAAAATGTAGGAAGAAGGTTCAACGTTGATGTATTGCTGTCTGCTCCTGTCAAGCTTAAACAAGTGTGTGCTGCGAAAGAAAGGAAGAAAGTGTCGAAAAAGAAAAAAGGTTGTGGTGTCGCGCACACGGATCCGTTTGTCAACTGCCGCACGTGTGTCATCTACAGCTTTCCCCTTTTCTGCGGAGCCCGCTACATCGGACAGACCGGCCGTTGCTTGAACAAGCGTTTGCAAGAACACAACAACAATTTAGATAAAGGCAATGACCAATCTTATCTTGTTACTCATTGTAAGGGGTGCGCAGTGATGAAAAACAAGAAGAAAAAGTGCACTGCTTTGTTAAGTCAAGCAAAGGTGTTGTATTCTCACAGAGATCAAACCACGCGGGAAGTAGCAGAAGCATACTTCATCGCAACGGAGCAACGGGGCTGCGTTAGGAAACCTTTGGTTGCTTTAAGTGATAACGAGATCACGTTTCTTGGCAGACTTTGGGCTTCGGGCGCACGCTAGTTTTATCATTGTGATAGTTTTGTTTGTTCAATTTTGTTTTCATGATTATGCCTTCCTTATATACCCAGGTTTTCGCAATAAAGCCTTAGTTGTGAGTTCAGCGCTTGTCCTGTCGTCGCCTTTACTCTTGTGTCTAGTCTTTTGTGCGCTGTTTTTCAACCATGAACCTATACCAACTCGCCCAACTAAACGTTCTACTCGTCCTTTCTTACTGTCCCTTTCGAGTTAGTCGCTCGGCGTGCCGTGCGGATGAAAGTAAAAACGTTGAGGCAGAAAACATCAACTAGGTCCATTTGTACACACATCAATCCCTTCAGTGCAAGCACTCAAATGCCCTGTTATTGTTTTTCATTCAACTCCGCTGGTGGGAGAACCACAAGATTTCCGCTCGCACTGGGAACGCATGTGTAGAACCAGCGGCGCACAACTGAAGAGAATTTGTGCAAGGACCGCCAGATCAGCCGCTGTCGCCGCACGTGACAAACCCTTTGAAGGGACTCTGAGGAAAACTCCACAAATATATTTTTCTCACTAAATATTGATCGTTTCGATCTTTCTGGGTATGTCGCTGTTTCTTCCGCAGCAAAAGACGCATTTATCCAGTCGATTCGAACTCGTGACGTTTTTACCGCAAGCGACAGGTTGCCACTGGCTCGAAGTGAATGGTGCTGTAGCGTAGCCTCCGGGAACCACGTAAAAAAAAAAAAAAAATATTGGGAAAAACACACGCATTTTAGTTCCGAAATCTGCCGCAGATGGCGACAGCTGTGTCTCGTTTTTTGGCCTCTTCTAGCTTATAAAAACTCCGTTTCCGGTAAGAGTGGCCCCTTGCGATCAGAACGCGATACGCGATCGAAACAGACGAACTTCAGTTTCTCCTCAGTAACCCGTTAAGTTACGCCGTAACCCTCTGACGGCGAACGGCGCTGGGACGACTTCGGTCAGCACTGAGGGATATGTTGCACCTCAGGGAGCCATTAGGGCCAGGACGACACAGGAGACGAAGAAGGGAACAGGAGCATCATTAGGGCGGCGGAGAGCTAACGACAACGCATCGGAGGCGCTGTCATTTGCATGTGGGACCTGCGAGGTCAGCATAGATCGCAGTCCGGCCCAGTTATCGGATTCTTTCTCCAAGACCGTACAGTGCACGCTGGTGCAGTCGACAGCCGTAAAGGGTCAAACTTTGCATTACTTAAACGTCACTGCACTTATGTTATGAAGAACATAATGAAGCTTTATGCGGAACGCCAGAGGTTGCTCAGTTGTGCCTAACACGTCGTTAGCGGTAAACTTTGTGCCTATTTATTTTAGGGCAAAGGAAATGCAAAACATTTTGTGTGCGTCCATGTTGCATCCCTGGCACAGCAAACAATAGTCTTCCATGTAGCTACAACATTCTGAAACAGGAGACTAAGACGTGTTGAGATTAAGAAAACGCAAGAAATTCAGACTAAGATCTGACAGTGGGCACAGCGAGGTCAAGAATTAGTGTTCCAGTATTGCAAATGCAAATCGTACTTGTTAATATGGGCACTTCGATCGACAACCAAAAGTGTTCACAAAGCAAGTTGTCCCTAATAACGAAAGCTAAAATAAAAACGCTATTAGTACGGTCTGCTTCTGTGCAAGTGGAAATCGGGCAATCGTTGAAGCTACAAGTGCATTATTCTCGTCTCTCTACCTCAAAATATTTCGCTACAGGTTGAAGCACATTTGAAGCACCTGAAGTCGAGAGTGTGACGGAATCCCGTCTGGCCGGCGACGGAATTTCAAAAAACAGTGACGCCGACCACTAAAACGAAATTTTAAAAGGACGTTTCGGTGCCCAGATAGGAGGCTTTGTTCACAATGGAATCACACCTAGGGGGTGTTATTCAAATTTCATTTTACTGCTCGGCGTCTCTGTTTTTCGAAATTTGAAGCACCCAGAGATCTATTATACGTGTAATGGCGCTTCATAGTGTGGTAAAGTTTCTCCTACTATGGCTTGTCACAGCCCAAGAACTCTATTTTATATCTGCCAAGAGCTGCTGAATGCGGTTTCCAGTGTAGGAAAGGCTGCAGAGCGATAACGTTTTTCGTAGCCATTCATGCAAAGCGGCAATGTCAAGGCGCGTCGACAGGGTACCTTGTCACTGTGAAGCGTGAAACCACACACGCACGCACAAACGCCACCACTATAGAATTCGCACTCACGCACGGCTTTCCGCTGGTGTCCTGCACTCAAACTACAAGAAGTGGAACGTCATTTAGGGACAGTCACGTTTTATTGTCATCGCTGTCCCATATTAACGGCACAAAAATACATGGTTCCCAATGGGCTTCGTGAATTTTCTCCCTGTCTATTGTCCGGGCAGCGAGTTTTCATATTAGCCAGTCAAAATTACACTGAAAAAGTTTGGTTTGGTCCATAATGTGAGTCGTCTGTATTAACGGGGTAGTATTGAGGGGCCATGATTTTATGTGACGTTTACAGAAAACATTGCTTGGATAACTAAAAAATAAAGTACACGCCAAGGATTGCAGCAACACCCCTCGAGAATCCTGGCAATTACACCGGTAAGCTGAATTACTCGTCGTCGGCCGAGACTGGCTCATCACTCTCAGGTGCAACATTACTTCGGTGTGAAGCGTCCGCAGAAATAGGAAATTAGCGCTGTTGGTTCGGTCGAGAAAAGAGAGTGCAGAAGCGTTGTTGGCTTCGAATGTTCGCAATTCACTTTAGAGCACAAAGACGGGCTATATAGTCTTGGTAATTCGAATGCATTATTTCAGCGTAAAATTATACAGGACGTAGGAATGAGACACACGCAGTACAAACGCTGAACTTCGACTGATCTTTTAATGACATGAATTTAAATATATAAATAGAAATGCCATAAATATAAATATCCAAGCAAGAAGCCTGAAACCGCCAGCTTCACTGAAGGTAACAAACGCGCACGCACGCACGCAAGTACGCACGCACGCACACGCACACACACAAACACACACACACACACAAACGCACGCACGCACACAAACACACGCACGCACGCACACGCAAGAGCGCACACAAACACACGCACGAACGCACGAAGCTCAGCAATGTTTAACAAGCGTGCAGAATCGCTGGGCGCACGTGAAATTGCAATGCCGTTTAGAAAACGCAACTCTTTTGACGAGAGCAATACAGGCGCAGTGGTTTCTGCGGGTCTGTTAACGGTTTCTTTGAAATGACTGAGAAGTGTGAGTTGATTGTATGTCAGTGGGTAACGAATTACGAATAGATTTCGCTGAAAAGAAAGATAATTGTTGATCATAATTAATACGAGCTTTCTGAAAGAGCAGGTTATCGTGTTGTGAAAATCTGATGATATTTGTGTTTCAGAGTTGGACAAGATAAATCCAAGTAATCATGACTTGAATATTACGAGCACGATATGTAAGTACTGTTAATTTCAGGTGAAGTTCGACTAGCCGCTGAACTATTAGGCTGCATCACTGTGTGAGGTGGTCGATCTGTATGAGGAAAAAGTGGTTACACGAATGGCTTGATTTTACAAATGATGAAGGCATGAAACACGAAAAATGCATGTATGTATTTTTCCACGATTATTCATAATAACCAAGATATGGCAGAACGATAAAGAGAACGAAGGATATGGCTCAGCAAAACGTTAAATTGGGAAGCCGTCCTTTGCGTTGTTTTATTATGAAGGATATGACACTGAAATTAATGACGTGTTCTAAACAACACGAGAATTCGAAAGTGATTTTTAGAAACTGTACATTTAGTGTGGTCCTCGAATTTTTCACTACACTCTAGTGCAACCTCAAGAAATGTAGCACTGGCTGATGTGTAAAAAACGTGCATACGAGGGGGTACCCAAAAGAAACCGGACTAAATTTTTTGGTCGGCAAAGCTTCTGTGGTACCGCGTTTTGCCACTAGGAGCGCATAGAACGATTATTCCAGAGTCAGTAAGCCGAGTGCCGTCGTTGAAGGAGGTCAGACTAGTTTAGGCAGAGTTTTAGAGTGACGACTGTTTTGTGTGAACGTCGTTTTTGCAATGGCTCATTTTCGTGAACAGCGTGCACCGGTCAAATTCTCATTTTTTTCTCAGAAAAAGTTGAATGCAAACTCTTGAAATATTAAGAAAGACGTACAAGGACGATGCTATGGGGACAACTCAAGTGTTCCTGAATCGAATCCTGAATCAAAGCAACAATCATGCCAATGGAAAACTTCAAATTCACCTCTCCTCAAGAAAGCTCGTCAGGTGAAACCAAACCTCAAAACAATGCTGATTTGTTTTTTCGACCTGAGAGGAGTCGTCCATTGAGAATTTGTTCCGCAGGGTCAGACAGTTAACCAGGCCTTCTTCTTGGATGTTTTGAAAAGATTGGGCAAGAGTGTGCGGTGGAAGCGGTCAGATTTGTGGCGGTCGGGTGACTGGTTTTTCCATCATGGCAATGCCCCTGCTCACACAGCCCTGTCTCTACGACAATTTCGGACCAAAAATGGCATGACCCCTATTCCTCACCCCTCATACTCTCCCGACCTTGCCCCGTGCTACTTTCTTTGTTTCCTAGAATAAAAAAATAGGTGAATGGAAAGCGTTTCGTTGATGTTGCTGAGGTGAAGAAAAAAACGACCGAGGCACTGTCAAGCATCACAAAAGATGAATTTAAACAATGTTTTGAAAAATAGAATGAAAGATTCGATAAGCGTATCATTGCAAGTGGGGAATACTTTGAAGGAGATTGAAGGTCTGTGCTTAAAATGTGAACAAATAAGTTCAAACAAAAATAAGTCCGGTTTCTTTTGGGTACCTCCTCGTATTAAAATGTATCTGAGGAATGGTGAATATATTTTTATGCCTAGAGTGAAACACCAAAGATCTAGTTTCTGAGGTTCATTGTGAAGTAAATTTCTTTCACACAACAGCCCAGCTTGGGGAAAATATTCGCCCAATTTAAATGCAAGGTTAGAAATAGCGACGTGGGTGCAGAAAATTGTTGAATCATAAGCATAGAGTATACACAGTTAGAATTTCGACACTTTGAAAGTTCATTATTGTATTTCTGGCAGACTTGTGAAAGAATTACTAAATAAACAGAGAGCCTCTACACGGATGGAGACGAGTGTAGATAGGTTTAAATGTGATTTTAGCCCTGAGCTACAGGTATAAGAGTAATTCAGATGGTATTAAAGGCAAGATTCTTCTGAACTAACTCAATGGCATTAAAAGCTTGGATTCGAGCTTCAAAAGGGAAAAATATCTTATTTTCTCGTGAAAACCATTACTACTCGCGTAGTCGTTCCAGCTGCCAAAATCATGTCTATCTGTCACAATAATCCTTGAACAGACAGGCTTGACGTCCCGCCTGTTCTCCGGCAGGTAGCTACGTGTAGTGACCGAACGCTCCGCGTGTGCTACCTTGCACGATGAACAGCTGGACGCTCCCACTCCAACTGTTTTGTGCTTTGTATCGTGCGCGTGGGTTTGTACTGTGCTCTACAAGACCTTTACGCGCGTGCGACCTGTATATATATTATTACGTTAATGTGTAAACAGATTTATTGTCAGTGTTCCTCTCCCCCTGTCGTTTCTACTATCCCCTCACCTCTTTCATTTCACTTCTGCACTCTGCCTGCTGTCCTTTATTTCCGCTGCCCCAGTTCAGGTGTTTCCAGCAGCGGTGGCAGATGCCGGGGCTAGCAACAATCTTTTTCCTTCCATTTATCATGTATATTAAACCACTTACTACTACTACTACTAGTCTCACAATAACCGGTTCTAGCTCCCAAGCATACACTCAGTCATTAGTTCTAGTACTTTTATGGCATGCGGACATTCCGTCTTTCAGTCTTCCTGGTAGAACGTATCCGCTCCCAAAGAGTAAAAATTAAAAAAGACAGTAATGTAATTCGGCACTATAAAATGACAATACAGTAAGACGGTGCTCAACTAAAATATTTTGGTCGCCTTTCTCTGGCATTCCGTCGTCAATGGGGAGTACACACAGGATCCATTTCGGCGTGACCGGCAGTCTACATAGAGCTCGGCGCACGATGCGCAAATATGAAAGAGCACTCGACCGGCATGATTTTTCATCTTGTAGGCTGTATTCAGTGAAGCGCATTGAAAGTGTGCTCCGTTGAAAAAACAAAAAGTGTCCTCCATGCGTACTGGTTTTCGTGTATTCTGGGTGTGCGCGCATTCTTCTTTGCATAGTCGCAGGCAAACTCATAGAAGGAGAATAGAAGACACATACGACACAGACGCAACGCACCACGGTTAGGTGCGGTGCTCGTAAGAAAGACGCAAGGAGAAAAACGTAAGGGCGAAGATGCGACAAAAGCAATGAGTGAATGGGCAGCAAAAAGGAAACCATGCGATTCCATCGAGGGCTCCGCTACTGAGCCGAAGTAACCGGGTTCGAACCCGGCGCAAAAGGCACCCGTTTGCTGCGCGATGTCAGTGCACGTTAATGATCCCCAGGTGGTCAAAATCATTCCGGAGACCTCCACTTCGGCACCTCTTTCTTCCTTTCTTCTGCAGCCGAGCGCCGGCTCAAAAGATGCGGGTTCGACCAACGAAGCCGGGATCGAACCCGCATCTTTTGAGCCGGCGCTAGGTTGCTGACCCAAGAGACGCGGGTTTGATCCCGGCTGCGGTGGTCGAATTTCGATGGAAGCGAAATTCTAGAGCCTCGTGTACTGTGCGATGTCAGTCCACGTTAAAGAACCCCATGTGATGGAAATTTCCGGAGCACTTCTGTTCGGCGTCCCTCATAGCCTGAGTCGCTTTGGGATGTTAAACCTTCATAAACCATAAATCTTCCTTCATTAATTTTCTCCTTTATACCTTTCCTTACGGTGCGGTCCGGGTGTGCATCGATGTATGTGAGTCATAGAATTTCCTTTCCTCAAAAAACAATTTTCATTTTCGATCCCAAATAAGAATCTGAAACTGGTCCCGTCTTTGCCTTTCCGCGTTGGATCTCAAAATGCATTGCTTGCTTCATAGCTGCCATCTGCGGGAACTTTGCATATAGACATGCTACGTTCGTGCACGGTGTACATCTCTGAGCTACATCCGAACCTCTCCCTACTGAAGAGGGCGATGAGTCACTGGCAAATTTTTTTCGATCAACGCAAACCTCCCTTCCACACTGCTGAATTCAAAGATTATGGTTGTCACAACACGAACTTTAGTTCTTCTTTATTCGTCTAGATTCGCAGCGGTGTTTTATACTTTATCAGAGTTAAACCAGTTCAACTTGTAAAGCGAACTTTAGGGTTAAAAGTTAAGCAAAATGAGGAGAAATTCTTGAGGCCCGTGTACTGTGCGATGTCAGTGCACGTTAAAGAACCCCAGGTGGTCGACATTTCCGGAGCCCTCCACTACGGCGTCTCTCATAGCCTTAGTCGCTTTGGGACGTTAAACCCCATAAACCAAACCAAACCAAAATCAGGAAGGGATTTTTTCAGAAAGCGTAGAAGCAACTTATGCATCAAGCACGTTCTACATGGCAGTAAACAAAGAAAGGGTATTGGTCTTGCAACATCTACTGCAAAAGTACGTGTTAGTTCTCGGGCCAACATTAAGCAGCGGTAGCCACATCCCTTCTAAGTCTGGAGGTACTACGACTACATCGTCCACAAGCGATATGACGCACCCGGTATCATGACCTACGAATTTTGGTCATACAGCTACTGTTGGAAAATAAAAGAAACTTGCAATATAGTATAGAAATAATCGAACGGAATGAATCTCGGCGGGCATAAGAAGTCGCCGGCACCGTGATGCATTCGCTTAAAAGTACGCGTTCAGTGAGATTGCAGGCAGGGAGAGCTCGCGTACTCAGAAGCGTGCTACGAAAAAATGAAGGGGAGATCGATAACCGAGGACAGTCAAGCGGGGCAATCTGATCTGCCTGATTGGCTTACCACTTGCTTCTTTATTTACACTTGGCTCTTTCACCCTCGGTCTTTTCTAAACTTTTCTCCCAATAGTTCAAAAGCTAGGTTCGATAGGGCCCCGATCCTGCGTGCACCCGTGTTCGTTTTGGTGGCGCAGAGAAAACTTGATACGCGAAATGTAAGCGCCGAATGTGTCAGTGCGAAGAGGAGGAGAAGGGAGCTTTAAAAGAAAGGTTGGGGGGGGGGGGGGGGGGGGGGGCGGCAGTTCACTACTGCGTCATGATTCACGAAGTAACATTTTCAAAAATTCGAGCGTGTTGTCGGCTAGCATGCTTTTGCCGCAAATGGAATCAACAACTCCGGAAAATAAAGTGGGAGCTTTAACTGCTTTCAGCTAAAGGGGACATGAAAGATGCCTTGAAGAGCGTATCACTTTGCCTATGCGACTGATTCATAATTTTTGAAACAGCGCTACACAACAAGAACAACGAGCCAAGAGTGACACAAAGAGTGACACAAAGGCTGTTGAAAAAATTATGAATCAGTACCAACTCGCCGAGACTTCCATTCTTCTGCTGTACGACAGAGGCAACTGGTGGGCGCGTCCTAAGCGCTTTGTGTTTGAGGAAAATTTACTGCTGTAAAGCTTGGTGCTCGGCAAGTTGGTTGCTCATGCTCTTGAAGTGATGTAAAATATCCCAATCACAAACAACCACAGGGACACACGACGGACAACCTCGCTTTTCTCAGCAGTTTTACGAGGGTAATCCCAAAAGTAAGGTCTCCAAAGGGCTGCGGCCGCAGGGAAACTACTTGTGTGGCTGCTCGCCATACTGTTGTGTTCATTGTTTCCCGTCTTCCAAACAAGCCATGACTCAGCGAGAAAGGGCCTGTCATCTCGGCACGGCAGCCATTTGAAATGGAGCTTCCGTTTATCGCTACCGCCAGGTGCGAAGTTCGCGCAGTTATTCGATTTTTGGTTCAACCAATCGAAATTCATTGCCAGTTGACGAAAGTGTACAGAACGTCGTGCATGGATGTTAAAGACATCCGCAAGTGGTATAGGGAATTCGCCGCTGGTCGCACGGAAATTTTCGACGAAGAAAGAAGCGGGAGACCGTCAATTTCTGAAGAGACAGTGGCGGAGATCGAAGAAATTATGCGGCAAGATCAGAGGATCACACTCAACGAATTCTGCATTTTGGTTCCTGGCGTTTCTAGAAGCACTATTCATAGGATTTTGACAGCAAAGTTGGAATATCAGAAGGCATGCGCAAGATGGGCTCCGCGAATGCTCACAGACGACCATCAACGGCAACGCGTTGACTCCTCCCGGGAATTTCATCGGCCTTATGGAGATGAAAAGGAGACCTTTGTGGATTCTATTGTTACGGGTGACGAAACGTGGACATTCCACTTCACACCTGAGACCAAACAAGAATCACGTGAGTAGCGGCACTCCTCTTCGCCCAAGCCGCCCAAGTCAGCCTGCCGGTCAAACGCTTCCTCAATGGCATGGCGGCGAGCTGGTATGACATGGGCACACAAAAACTGCCCCAGCGTCTGAAAAAATGCATAGACCGCAACGGCGATTATGTGGAAAAGTAGAAGAATGGTCTGCCTTTTAAGTGATTTGTAAATTCCTTAAAATAAACATTTCTTTCGATTTATAAAAGAACTGGAGACCTTAATTTTCAGATGACCCTCGTATTTCTTGCAAAACTTAGCGCTGCAGCCTTTTCAGATAAAATAGAGCTGTCCTTCGAGTTTTGGGTTTTGCGAGAAGAAAATGAACAAAACAGATGACGGTAGATTTGTTCTGTGTTGTGCTCTTTTTGTGTCCCATGGCGGTTGCTGTGGTAGGGCACTGAATTTCAAAAGAATCGGAAACTGTACAAGTACAGTCGAGGACAAAAGTCCACTGATTACGTCAACAGCAAATGAAGCTGATAGCCAAAATACAATTTCTCTGATTGTAACAGCCCTTGCGGAGGTGAAAGCAAACCCTGTTCTTGTAACGCGACGCGGGTTGCGGTACTCTTTTCTCGCAGTTTCTTTTGTTAGTATTTTTTAAAGAGTACGGTGTAGCCAAGCCTCCTTTCCGTGGCGAAGTTTCCATGCTAGTGCAGAAAATTCTTGGCAACTGAAGACTTGACTTTGTAACTGCTTACGATGATACCGGTGAGGGCTGTCACCATTAACTTCTCATTTCACCTTTTCTCAACCGGCCTCCCACGATATATAATGTTCTTTAATTACGTCCCAATCTTCACAATGACTGCACGTTGAGCACATTGCTGGGTATTAACCATCAATTGTCGTCAGATCCAAGGAATACAGGTGCCACCTATAGCAACGAAAACATTGAGCCCATGCCGAAGCTGGCAGAGTGTGCCTCATTGGCGTAAACACGTTGCTGAAAACACCGACGGCACAGAAACCTGCTACCGAAGCCAAAATGGCAGCCATGTAATCCAGAGTTTGACGGAATCCCGTCTGGTCAGGTAGAGGCATAGTAGAATGTAAACTTGGGTCACTGACCACGTCATAAAGGGGGTTAGTTGACCCAAGTTTACATTCTACTATGACAGCCATGCACGTTAAAAGTGCTCAGTCGGCACGAGCCGACATTTTTAAAGCAGGAGGCACTGTTCTTAAAACTGTACGTCCTCCGGCGTTGAGGCATGCTTGCCTCTAGTTATGAACACAGCCGTAGGAACGCAACCTCCCCGCATCGGGATGCATGCGCTCGCCTGCTCCAGTTTGTACTACTTCAACCTGCCCACCACATTGAAGTTGAGCCCGATGAGGGCATTTTCAGAGCGCTTGTATTCTCCGCTGAGTGCTCAAGGTTTTTCGCTGGGGCAACATTTTTTTGCGGTGTATGTTATGCGATGCAGAAAACACCGAGCGTAAATCGATGTTGCTTCTTACCGCATTCTACTACTCGCAATGATCAGAACGTTGACGTGCGCCACAGTCTGCGATGACAGCAGCTTTTGCTCGTAAGACATTTGGAAATATTTTCACTGTTGTATGAATGGTATTTGTGTGTTTTACTCTGCTTCCCATTCCCTGCGCTGGTCGTACGTGGGACGAACAGCGCGGCAGCGTGAGAGCGTTACTGGGAAAATTTCAAGGAAGAACATGGGTGATTTAGGACTACAGGCTCGAGTAGAACCTGTAATGGGTATCGGGTTGGGTTTTATAAAGTGAACTAGTTACGGCTGGGGAGGGCAAGAATCAAAGTCAGCCCATGGAAATCGGGGCCGGGTAAAATACAACGATGCGTTTTCTTCAGAATACGGGATGATTACTACTTTCTGTTCAAAATGGCCCAAGCGTGCAATGACGAGGGCGCGGTGGCGTTCGAGCCAAACGACAGAAGGGACGGGTAAGAATAGAACTGCGGTGCAGTCGATAAATCATGCCGGCCCATGCTAGAGCTACGGCTGGAAGTAGTTAACGATTGTACGCGCGTAGCTCGAGAAAGGTGGTGTGGTACGCAAAAGAGCTTCAGTCATGCTACACAGTTTGCTTTAGCGAAAGTGCAGTTCGGCGCCTAGGATGTACTTTCCTTTTTTTTCACTCTCTCTCGCTTGGTTTACTGTCATATTTTCATGTCGCACGCTATTTTGTGACAAACACTGCACCTCTTTTCTTGCTCACTATACCTGCGCCAGACAGAGAATGAGGCTCATATACGGCAGTGTTCTTGGGTTCACGACAAATTGAGGCAGACGACACCGAAGGCCATTAGTAATGCAAAAGCCCGCCTGTGATGACACTTCCTCGGTCGGTGTTGCTGTTTGCTATGGTACCGAAGATACGGTCGCTGCTTCGTACTTTACCGGGGTGGGCGCATGTAAATAGAGACAAAATGAAAACGTGCTCGTGGCCTAAAATTTTGTTTCGGGCTTCTGAGGAGCCCATTTGGAAGAATTTAGACCAGAAGCTGCGCTACGATGTTCCCTACGTCCCAAAGTACAGCCTTCGGACATACGGAATTATCTAACTTACGTAATCAAAACTAGACGTACAGCAACAGGTGAAGTGTCTTTCTTTTTCCCACCAGCCTGTGCATGGGGGGTGCCAAGTATTTCAAAACTGCCTTTCTGCAACACCCGAGTATGATCAGGTAGAGGTGGAGGGCCTGTTGGCCATGCGCACTGCGACATTTGTTTTCACATGGTAGCCGTGTTTGCAGCTGTCAGACCGAGCGACCTCCTTTATGGCACATCTCTTGAAAGAAGCAATGCAGCTGAGTAGCACGAGTCATAGCAGAACTGAGTACCGCCGCTCAGACGAATTGACTCCATGACAATCTAAACAAGAACAATCGCTTATATGCCTTCAACATGCATTGACGTCGGTGATAAGACCTAGAATGATGCGCCACCTCTCGACACAGTCGAATAGAAAACTGCTGTCCAGGAGAGCACGTGCCAGTCACAGCTCTTTTATCCTCGTCCATGAGTGCGAGGTAACTACAGTCTTTGATGCAATATTTCTACAAGTTGGAATCGAAACCACCAGTTCAGATGCGAAGATCTCGCTCAGTTCGCTGAAAACCTCGCTAACCTGCATGATTGCATGCTTGCATCTGCTGAAATAAGAATTAGAGTCTTTAGAGCACGGTACAGCTGAACTGTACAGTGCTCTTGCGGATGGCGACTACAGCGGAATGCTGCCGTCCTCATTGTACTTCGTTAAAAGCATTGCATTTACTTCTGGCTTACAAGTCTGTACTAGGTAAACACCGTTATATCCTATATATCGGGTATTTCACGAACACTTTCAGTGATTCCAAGAACATGCTTTTTTAGGCGTAAACATTGGTATAAGCCTAATACATTCTTGTTGGGGTTGAAGGAAACTAATTTTATTCTTATTTTAGAATTACAAAATGTAAAAACACGCACTCTAAAACGAATGGAGTATTATTTCTTTCCTCTGATATTTACAAATTGTGGCCGCAGAGTTCGCACATTTTATATTCCCATTTATTCTAATGAATTACATGCTATCCCTACCCCAGCGTCATCTTGTAACAGGAATACGTTCTTGACAGCTTGGGTGCAATCTACAGATTTCTAATCATAACATCTGCCCCGTCGTGGTGGCTGAGTGGTTAGGGAGCCTGATTACTGAACCGGAGGACCTGGGTTCGATCCCGGCCAGGGCGGCCGCATTTACAAGGAGGCGAAATGCAAAGCACCGGTGTACTGCGCGATGTGAGTGCACGGTAAAGAACCCCAGCTGGTCTAAATCATCCGAATTCCTCCAAAGCGGCGTCCCTCATAGCGTGAGTCGCTTTGGGACGTTAAACTTAATAAACGAAACCTAATCATAGCTTTGTGCTGTCGCTTATGGCGGTTGTTGTTTTTTACGTACGCCTGCACATAGCTTGAGCATTAGCACATGCTAACCATAATATAAGTGGTTTTTCTTTCCTTTTGAGCCTCTCTATAAGTGATTTTTTTCCTTCTCTTTTTTCATGGATTTTTGCTGATATTTTTGCAGGATTTTTGCTGGATTTTTGCTGCTCTTTCGAGTCGGCTAAGTCATGCACACAAGCCACACGGCTTATGCAGACTTATTATAAATATTTCGTACACTTCAAGTTGAATTAAGATTATTGTTGTATTATTATATTCTAGCTCCATTCATGGTTAATTTTCGGCATAGTCTCGCTGCAGGCGGACGTTCGACCAGAGGCAGTCCATTAACTAGCAAGTTAGATAACTTTATTTTAATAGCTAAGCTTTCGCCTGTTCCAATTGAGGCCCGTGGTTGTGTTCAGAGATATGCGGCTGGCCTTTAATAACAGCGATATCAGTCTTCAGTGTTTAGAAAATGCGAACCTGCTGTGCAGAAGCTGTGGCCTCAAATACGCGGTACGTCGAAACCATAGGGGGCACATACATGTATTTGCAAGAAACCAGAAATTGACATCTTGGTGGAGTTCGCACGTCGCGCGCCCTCCTTGGTTCCAACCGGCTGCCACGCTTACTCGTGTGAGCGGCTAATCCTTCGTGGTGGTCACTGAATATTGTGCTCGTCTGGTGAACCCAAAGACGCCAGTTCGATCTTGGCCGCGGCAATCGCGTTTCGAAGGAGGCGAAATGCTAGCAGCCCGTGTAGTCTGCGTTCCTCAGCCATTGTTTCTCTTCTCCGCAGCGCGGAGAAAAATCGCAATTCCGAAATTTTAAAATCTGTGATGCCAGCTATAAATCTCTAATTGAAACTAGCCGCAAAAATGTCAAAGGTAAAGAAACTATTATCGTCTTTTCTACCAACGCAGTAGTTGCAACGATTCACCTGCTTCCTGGCGAGCGCCATTACTGGCGCTGCCATCCCTAAAACTTCTGTGATGGTTACAAAGCCTACTTTTAATTGTTATTGAAAGTATTCGCTTAAATACTAAGTGTACGTGCATAAATTCAGTTTTCGTTCGCTATAAAAGCTTAACTGTGAGATCTGTGATCGTTTTCTCTTCCTGTTTCCTCTTTTGGTGCTGTTCTCAAGAAATATTTAATTGATGTGTAATAAATGCGTAATTTAGCCGCTAATAGCTCACTGTTCCATTCTTCGCCTTCTATTTCACCAGCAGGCTATCTGCAGCCAGTTATGGAAACTAGTTTTGAGGACAAGCCGCACCTCTTTTAAGCCCGCTCACGAAATACGAGGATGCGAAAGTGGCCAGGTAATGATTCAGGCTCAAATTACAAGCCTTGTCGAGAAGCTCGAAGGTTCGCTTTCCAACTTGAAGATGCAGTCTGCCTCAAAGTAATGTTCTGCTTTCATTCCTCAATGGGCGATAATTTCTCGGGGGAAAACTCGACCAAATAATTTGACGCGCAATGATGCCCATTAAAAAGAGGAGGGTCATTAGAAAAACGTGCGCAGTGGATGATGGCAGCAGCAGGCTACGATGGACTGAAGCGGCGACCACGGAAACTTTATTAGTCTTTTTTCGCTCATATGGTGCAGAATTATCTGCCCTGTTGGTTATAAATTATCGCTGTCTTGTGGTGAATATCTGATGGCTTAGGAATATTAACCGCCGCAGAAGCTTCAATACAAACAACAAAATTTTAGTGGTCGATCAGTTATTGCAATTGGCGGCACGCAAGAAGTTCAGACAGATTTCAGCTTTACTGAGATGAAAAATTTGCATCCTTCAGCACACGAAGCATACTCCTGCACCGACCTTCTTCCTACTTTTCCTAGAAGACGATAATGCGACTAAATTTCCTCAGTTCCAAATGGACCTCTTTAAAAGAAGATATGCCACCTGAAAAAAGTCCCACCGGGAGAAGCGTACTGAAAAACGGCTGCTGCGGTACTACTGCTCCACGAGCCGTCTTTGCGAAAAGTAATCAGGTAACGGGATTTGCTTCT
This sequence comes from Amblyomma mixtum, assembly GCF_055824585.1. NCBI lineage: Eukaryota > Metazoa > Arthropoda > Arachnida > Ixodida > Ixodidae > Amblyomma > Amblyomma mixtum. Next base: position 315,089,677 of record NC_143013.1, on the reverse strand, counting down.
CAGCTAGGTAGCGGAGCACTTACGGCAGCACTGAAGTGCAAACAAAGATCTCGAAAGGTGAGGGCATGGGTTGTCCTCATACCCCGCAGATATCTATAGTTTGAGGTGTGCCGGAAGTGATCTGCAACACAGCTATGAAACGAACCCCATCACCTGGCTACTTTTGGCAAGGATGGAAGTCATGATTGTCGGCTCAGACGAGTAACCATACCGAATGCTGCGTTTTCATCTAAAAATGAAAAGTTCGCTGTGGAATTGTCTGGCTTTTCGAAGAAACGCTTTATGCTATGGCAGCACTGCAATTAAGCTCTTAAACGACTTTTGGTTTGAAGCTGAGGGCAACAAGTGGGCATAGGAGCGTCCTTGGGGAGAGGCGCAAGCTCTAGAAATTGTAGCGGTCTCTGGCGGGCCTTTTTAAAGTGAAAGCCTTATATGGCCCATTAGCTAGGAAACCTGGCGGCGTGGGCGTCCAGAAAAAGTGGTCCACAAAGCCCCAAATGACGTCAGCAGCAAAGAAAAAAATTTCATTCGCGATGCTTCTGCTTCTTTCGCGATGCCCTTCCTGTAACATCAGAGCTCGTAGAAATTCGTTACGGTTTGTCTACTTCAAACAACCGCCTCTGTAATCCATCCCCGACCCGTCTTCTATACACAGACTCCACTTTTCATTACAGGGTTTCTCTCTTTCTTCAGACACCACATAAGCAGTTCGGGTTCTACGGCGCATAGCCAGTCCCCTGGACATCGCTATCGATGTGTGCCACATTATATAAATATACCCTCCGCGAGTTGCATGTGCTCGACGCACTACACAACACATTAGGGAAGCGGGCAATACGTCCCATCCACTGCAGGCGGCATACCCTCTGCCTGTACTGTAGTTATCCGCAGGAGACGCCGTATACTGCCTGAAAAGGAATTTCTCCGCCACTCTACGCGTGCTTTAATTGCACCTTGTAGATTCAACCTTCCCGGCGGTTTAACTCGCCATGAGGAGGCGGCGTTGCGGAGAACATGGGTGGGTGTGGTCAGGGCCTCTTGGACAACGCAGACTCCTCTTCTTACCGGCCTCCTCCGGCCCGCTACCACCACAGAGGCGACGTTAGCTTACTTCTTGCTAACCTGACGCGGACTTCGGGCGGCGCGCAGGCTGCACCTCGTCAGCCAGGGTTACCACTGCAGCCGACCACCAGACACAAGAATCTGGACACATGGGCCCTAACACCGGGCCTTGTTGACGTTATTAGCCAGCACAGGTCTGTATCTCTACATATCACTCTCTTATGGCAAAGGCCACATTTGCGCGATAAAAAAAAAAGCATTCTGGAGAGCCGCTGTTGTGATCATCTGCCGGGTTTCTTTGCAAACGCAAACATAAGAGTGAAAACGATTAATAATCCTCATCGGGCACCATAGTCATCAACCAGCTGCCGCTGGTGCTGAAAACTCAACTTCTTTTTCTCTCTGCTCTGCTCTCTTATGAGACATGCTTAAGTTCATGAGCAGTCTCCGGCCGTTCACCAAGTACTATCAACAACAGGTCGTCGAGCTTCATCCCATGGAATAAAGGAGTGAAAAACACGAAAAACGGAGAAAGCTAAAAAGCGGTCAGCAGAAAAAAGCTCGGAACCACCGCAACAGTACGCCAATGGCTGCCGCACATATTCGGCAGTAAAACAAAAGGCAGCCTCCGGCTTGGCGGGAGCGCGATGGGGCGGGGCGAGAGACACGCGGGTCGAGTGGCGCACACTGCACTCGTGTAAGACCATGTAATGCCGTTAGTGGCTCGTAAGGGTGAGTCCTAGCCATAAATAATTATCCCTGTTCGGGTGCATGAGCAGTGCTAGGAAGGTTGTCAGCATTTTGTTCCGGAAGCTTGCAGGCGACGGAACGCTGGTGTGTCGTTTTATGTTTTCTGAGGCTCGTTTGTGGTTTCTCGCTTTTTTTGTTGTATCTGTGCGGCTCTTCATCACGAAATGCTGAAATTTGCGTCCTTCGCTTCTAAACAGTGTTCTTGCATGCCTGCCGTCTGGTTCTGCAGCTTTTAAAGTGCATAGGAACACAAAATTAGCTGTACTAGTCAAAGCACATATTATACCGTCTCAACTTAGGCACATAAAACGGAGAAGGCAAAAATTCAACGTGCTCATAAACACTGAACAAATGAGAATTTATGACCTCGTGGCTACTTAGTAGTGCTTTGTGTTGTTCTCGTAAACACCGAAATTATTTTTGAAAGCTCCTCTACGGCATGATAACGTTATCCGCGCAAAAAAGAAAAACAAAACAAAAGAAGAGATGTTACATAAAACGAAAAAAGTTTATATGTAAAGATGTGTGGCGGTGCTGAGGATAGATATTAAGTGAGACGTGGCAGTTAGCAGCATGGTGAAATGAATACATTACTAATGATACGAACAGGAACGTTTCGATGTTCTTTACACTCGCATTACAGACTGGAGTCACTCTTCTCCTGAACGGAATGCTAGGCACTTTGTGTGTAGTACTGCTGAAAAATAAGATGTCTGTTAGTAAAAAAGTGCGTTTATAGCGGATTATTTCCTTCAGGCTTCAGGCGGAGCTTACGCGGCCCTCAAGATTTTTATTGGGAAACATGTCATGCGAAATGCTACATAAATTTATTCATGCTTGACGCATTAATCTGCACTTTTTCTTAACCGTGAAGAGACGGCTCCTGCATTCGGAAATCTCTGGAAGTTATAGCGTTTTGTAGCGAAATCGCTATATGGCGTGATCCCCGGTGTCCCCCCTGCTTATCTGGGTTCCGAGAGCAGAGCAGACAGCAACATTTCGTGCAACCCTGGCTGTAGCTGAAGTCACGTTACCCTCAGTTGTAAACATCCTGTGGTTTTTTTATTCGCCTAAAAAGTTAAACACGTGCAACCATGCTAATCTTGATCTATTACTCGAGATCCATTACTCACTATTTTTATCGATGTGCAGTCTTTACATGCAGTCTTTCAAAAGACCTGGAAAGATGCAGACGCGGAGCGCACAGGTTTAAAATATAAGCTCCATATGTATATATTACAACAGCTAGGCACTGCAGTTTTGAGAGCGCTAGCTCTTGCTCATCACGCTTCGAGACTTCGTGGCGTCTGCTACCACCCTCGAATCACAGTGCCATCTGTGGCACCAACTAGAAAACAGCACATCTCGCATTAAGAATTGTAGCGCCATCTACAATAGCATTGTAGAAACAACCACCTGTCGCGTGCATATCAATTCTAGTAAACCGAAGAGTTAACGCTCGTTACGAACGTCTTCCAGACAGTGCCGGCCTTTTTCTGAGCACATGGCGCCGGATTCGATGTCACAGTGCACATATAGAAAGCAAGACCTCACACGTTAGCTTTGAATCTAATGATAACACTTAGTGCCAAGTGGTCTGTGCAATAAGGCCGAAGTGGTCCGGCACTCTCAAGAAAACACTGTGTCGATTTACGCTTTGCGGGTAGGATCAGGACGGCCTGTTCTCATAGAGGATAAGTTGCAAAAATTGCCCAAACTTTCTTCTTTTCTCCTGTATTGGGTGAAATGTCTTGGATTTCTTGTTTCAGCTGCAGCTGTTAGTGCAATTATAGTTGCTTGAAAAATTTCTTATGAGGAAAGGCGCAATAAGCGGCTCACGATTTATTTGCGAATGGAGCGGGTGAGGAAGGAGTGAAAAAATGAATAGGGAAAGAAGCGCCGTAGTATAATGCTACTGATTAACTTCGACAACCTTGGTTCCTTCAAAGTGCACTAACATCGCAAAGAGCACGGCCGTCTCCTAGATTTCGCCTCCGTGCGGCTGCCGCTGCCTGTGTGTCGGCGGAGCCATCGCGAAGGAGTGCAACGAGGCGACCGAGTGGGATGAGAGCCTGTGTGGAGGACGCACGGGGCAAGAAACGAGGGCGGACATTGGCTGGCGCCATGCTGCGCATCGTTCTGCGCCAGGGTGCGTGCGAACGCTAGTCTTGTCTTTCTTTTTGCCTGTGCGATCCTGTTTTGCCCAGCCGCTAATACTTTAGATACCATGCAGATACCAGAACAAAAGCGCGCGGTCCACGAAATTCCAGGTCGTCGTGTTGTCGAGTCCAGAAGAGAGTATTCAATCCAGATATTCGTACTGCCAACATCAAGGAAATATCATTTATACGCGATGACCCAACAGTGCATGCCGCCGAATCAGAGGTAAGGTGTGTTCAACGGCGGCTCTCTACATAGTTCGCAGCGGCAAACAAGAAGCATCGATGAAGTCGCAAATATTGAGCAGCGTGTGCAACCGAAGAGGAACCAAGAGGGGGGGGGGGGGGGGGGGGTCAGAGATGAACCAGAGAGTATGTAAGATCTCCGCTACTTCATGCGACCAACTTATCTTGTGTCGCTGTTGGATGAGAGGTCAATGGCTCCCTCATGGGCGAATGGCAAGTAACGCCAGTAGCGCCCCCTAGACGGCTACGCTGGTACCCCGTCGTGCTGACGAGAGCATGCACGAGAGGTACTTGTTCGGGCAGCGAACTGAGCGGCAGTTCCCGCTGGCCTTCCTCGCTTCCCGCGGAGAGGCGCCTGCGATGGCTTCTAACCCCTGGACTCGGTGCGCGGGAGAATACGCCCCGCAATGCCGCCATTCTCAGCGAGGGCAGACGCTCGCCGCCTTAGTCGCATCCGTACCCTTGCTGGCGAGTAGGACGCCCTTCTTACGTAGGCTTCTCCTTCTGAGGAGTCCCTTTGCTGATACCTTCTAGCTAGCGGGTCTACTATGTTTATTATTTGTATTCTCAGTATATGACATTTGAAGGTATTTGTGTTAACGTTCCTCTTTCTTCACCTGAGCAAGGACCCAAGTGCGGATAGCGGGTGATGGGTGATAGCTGTCCACCCGCTGAGATGGGGGAGTACCACACTGAATTCCCCGAGAGGAAGGAGCAACGAGGCTTTGACTAGCCATTCTGTGAGAGTTGATTTATGTGTCTAGTTATGTACAGTACAGCGCTCTCGCTTAAATTCGAGCTGCAGATGGCGTCCATCATGCTTATTTTCTGTTCCTGGAAACAAATCTAGGTGTTTGAAAGAGCGTATTGTCAAAACAGAAAAAAGTTTGAAAACACGAGACCTGCTTACGGTGAGACTTTACCAAAGCATATCAAGTACGCGCTTTACCACCAATCTACGCTTTTCCTCCGGTTATTTCTCATTCCCTATCACTTCTTTCATTCCGGTATAATCAGACATCTTGCTTTGGAAACAAACATTGAAGATTATGGCAGAATATGAGAAATTACGTCTACCTTCCGTTATCTCTTCTATGTATTATGCATTTATTATCGGTTCCATTATCTTGGTTTTTAGGGCCATCAGAATAAAAAAAACGGTAAAGTGACGAGAAAGGAAAGAAGACCAGTATCAAAAACGAAATTTTCCATGGGCAGCTGTCGGGAGCCTGAATCGTCGAGATTTCTTCGCGAATCCCAGCACCAGCCATGTGTCTTCGTTCGGTGCCCGACTTTTATCCCCTGCCCGGTAGGAGGAATTGATTGCTTGCCAGCTGAACAATGCTGGAGCCGAAGCCAATGCGATAACTAAACATTAACGAAAAACGTACAACATAACGCGATTTCTTCTGCTAAGCCTAAGCAGCCTGCTGTACAAAAAGAGAAAGAAAGTGCGAGAAAAGAATATAAAGGACGCATGGGTGTTGTTCTCAGTTAAAAAAAGCGCGGCAAGAAAAAGAGAATCTGGGTGGATGTCCTGAAGAGCATCACCCAACGAATCAAAACGCAGTCACGAACCAAAATGCGAGCAGGATTGCAGCATCCTCCCCCCCCCCCCCCCCTACCTCCCTCCGGAAACGAATGTGAAACGAAGTCATGATCCCCGTTTGAGCCTGCAGATATGTCCAGATAGATGCCGTGCTGCACCGCATCTTTAAAGCAGGTGCATGGATTTTATCGTAGGGCACAAAAAGAGATGCATATGAGAGAAATGGCCGTTCCTGAAGGAGCTTTGAGTTCTGAACTTTGACACACGCCGGCAAAGAAGGGCGCCGTTTTTGCAATTCATGAAAGGCGCGGCGTTGTACCTTTTTACGGCTGTGACCGACAGCGGCTCTACCGGTGCACCAGTCATGCGCCTAAATTGGCTCACGCCAAGGGCTCTATGTAATGGGATCACGCAAGAACAAGTAAAAGTAGCAATCAAATGGGAAAGAAAAATAGATGGACTGGGTTTAATAAAAGCAAAAGCATTAGCATATGACAGGAAGAGAGGATTAAAAGAACGTAAGAAGAGAAAAAGAAGAAAAATTGAAACGTCTGTAAAAATGTCGAAGAAGCCAAAATAAAAACTAGCGATGAACCCGCACGTATATAACAAAATTCCCAGAAGAGACCCGAGAAGCACCTATTGAAAAGAATACAAATTAAAGCTGTTTAAAGCCGTTTCCGTTTCCCGACAGGCGAAATGAGAGAGATGGTTGAATGGCACCCGTCCTGATACCATGCAGGTGCGCCTAACATCGGTCTCACCTGGACCTCATGGCCACAGGTTAGCGCTAACAGGCAAAGCATCGAGTGGGGGCGCAGACTGAGGCCTAAAAACTCCAAGATTGAGCGATGAGGGGCTAGTTGGTATGACATGATTACAAAACATAAAACTGAGCAGGGGACAAGACATAGGAGAGAAGCAAACAGGGCCAGTTGAGAGTAACAATTGATTTATTGGAGCGAAACCCCTTTCCTTCAAAAGCAAAACGCATGCGCGACAAACCCTCAAAGCACCACGCCCAATGAAATCATCTTATCAGACAGAGAAAGTGAAGCTCTTTCTTATACAGGAATTTCGATGCCTCACTAACGCACTAATCAGGCCCGTAACTTATAATGTGCACGGCTTCAATGATTTCACGTGTCTTTTTGTCCTTTGCATGGCCTATACTCTTTTTTTGCGTCAAAAGTGGCGTGCATTGTCTTTTTCGTTTTTTCTTCTTTGGCAGTGTCTTGGCAGATGCTGCCCACAATGCGAAGTCAACGACTTGAAGATGCTTATTAATGCAGCGTCCCTTCTGCTCTACATACACGGAACCGCAGCTGAATGCAATCTCATAAACAACTTCTGTTCCGCGGTGCACCTACAGGCGGCTAAATCTTTAGCTGGCGTGCGTGACGGCCGCTTTTTGCTTTCTCCTGCACTTTATTGTGAAGAAAACTTGCGAAAATGTCAAATCTTAGCACAGGCTCACCAAGCCATTGCTTTATATTCAGCTTTCCGCAAGTTTGCTTCGTCGTAAAAAACATAAACAAGCAAAAAGCGGCCGCAGCACACACCAGCTAAAGCTTTGGCGGGCTGTACTTGGTTCTGCGGTTGCGTCCACATCCTGCTTTCATCTGATCTCTTTTGTTTTTGTTCGTTAAAAGGCAGAGACGAGACAGCTTGCATGATTCGGAAAAGAGAACATTCACCTCGAATTTCTTTTCCTCCTTCTTCAGGCCATAAGATGTCTTGTGCACGTATACGGAAGAGCATCGAATTTCATAAGGTCTTCAACAGTTATTCCGCAACAGCCATGAAAAGAGCCGGAGGAAACCAAGCAGATCGAAGCCGATCTGCTTGACCGGTAAAACTGAACTGGAGCATGTGCTAACAACATTTGACAAGTGAGGATTTGAGACGTGAACATGCAATTCCCCGCTTGACTAGCTTCGAGTGACAAAAATCATACGGTAAAAGTGTTTTACTCCGTTCCCCACGATATGTTGTTCCTGGCGGTCCACAACATCATCGAACGTTCGTGGGTGGTGGACTTCCAGAATACATGTGGCATTTCAGTAGAGGGTTTCCTGGAATTGCTGGAACTGTATCTTTGTTTTACCAGTGCATGCTTCAAGGATAATGTCTATGTTCAGTAACGAGATATTTGTATAGGCTCAAGTGTGGCTCTAGTTCTCAGTGAGATCTTTTCAGCGGAAGTTGACAGCTTGCTCTCCCTTGTGCTTACTGACGACAGGATCACACGAGTGTTTAGATACGTTGACGATTTTTTAGTCCTTTTAAATATTCTGACGATAGCCTAGAAGTGGCAGCTAATGATGTGTTAGTCTCTTTTAAATCCACTGCCACTAATTTGAATTTTACCTTCGAACTCCCTGAAAACTCCGCTTTACAGTTTCTAGACGTAACATTGTTTTTCAACGAAGGGGGCCACCTGTGTTGGGCCGACACCCCAAGATCAAAGAAGGCTCTTTTACCGTACGGTGCCGTACCGTAAACCCCCATAAGCAACCTTCTGGACTTTACCGCTTCATATCCATACCAGACACCGCTCTTATCCTCTCTGTGCTTTTGAAGACGCTGTTCCTTGAAGGCACTGTGCTCTAGGAAGCACGCCCTGAGGCGAAGCATCTGCTCAGGATAGCCGACCAGAGTTCCCGATACGATTTCATGGCGCATATCAGTATTATTCAGAGTTAAAAAATCTGCATGTGAAAACTTGGCAATGTTTCTCTGGAAAACGTTTAACCATGGCTTTAGGACTTTCATATTTCGCGTTTTTTTACACCAGCAAAATACTCGCGTCTATTTATTCGAAACGGTGTATATTACCTTTACAAGTTTCAAACTTAAGGTTTCTGGCAACGTCGTATTGCCGGTTATTTGGAGTTTTTTTAATAAAAGCTTTATAAAATTTAATAAAAGGTTTGTTTTTTCATATCGACTATAATAATAAACAAGGCTTCATAAATTTAGCGCACCATCATGACTTGCCTGCGTGTGCCCATATTTACATAGCTTCTTGCCTTGAGAACTTAAAAAGGAAGGAATCTGTCGTCATGACCGTTCACCGCACCTAACGCGCACTACAACCACTGGAATCAGGGCTTTGAGGCACTTTATGCTAAGTTGTCGTATAGTGCTGGATATATCCCAACAGCACCATTGGGTAAGAGAAGGTAATCAAGTGAGGTTCGAAAGAGTAAAACGTGAAAGCCTCCTAAGTGGCGCTATTAAATATAACAGCTATTGTATTAGAGAACAATTAAGCAAAAAAGAAGGAAGTCCTCTAATATGCTCCCTATAGTGCATAACAGATGCTCATACGCATCAGTTTCCGCCGAGCTCTTCAAGCGTTATAGAAGTGTTCTCTAGCGGAAAGCACCGGCGAAAGTGCGTGGCTGTTAAGAAAAATTTCCATCTTTACCAAAAAATTGAGTAACCGTAACTACTGTGCTTCATATCGAGACCTGCACAATGTTTCAGGGTCTGTCTATATTCTCAAAACGCTTACGAAGATACGGGCAGGAGAAGTTTGAAAGTACAATTCCTATAAATCGAGATCGCAACCTCTCTACCAGAAAAGTGGCGAATAACGCGCCACACAACAGAGCTGCTATTATATTAAAATGAAGCTATTAGGCTGCAGCTATGCCGGCGTAAGCCTTTCTCAGCCAGACGAGGAGCCGTAATCTTAGGGTGACCTTTCCATAGAAACTACCCAGCACCGAGCCTATAGTTTTTAGGTGTTTTTGTACGTCTATATTGTAGAAATATTTTTCGCTCTCTTGCGATCAGTGCTTTCATTTTGTTGTGTATGAAAGAAAGGCTTAGCAGAAAACCGTTAACCGAAGGCCTCGTGAAAATAACAGGAATGACAAAGACCTCGCAAGGAAAAAAGCAGCCGAAGCAGACAACTCATTCAAGGAAGAATGATATACAGCAGACGCTAACAGCAAGCGCTCATTCAGCTGAAGGCCGTTGACGTGTACTATCCACTCAAACAATACCTCTTAAAAGACGAAACAACAAACTATGAGCACAGTTTAACAGTGATAGAATAGAAATTGTACCTTGTGGACTTGATGGGTGCTTTGGCTGTCTGCACGATGGTGACCAGCCAAGGAGAGCTAATTACTCCGATGGCTCCTATATTAATCCCTGACAGGGGAACAAAGAAGTTTTGACAGCTTAAAAAGCCTCGTTGGAAGGAGCACAACCATTCTGAGCGACGCAGAGTCCTCGCTCTTGGATAAATAAAAATTTTCACCTACAGACAAAGCAACAATACCGGGGGAAAAAAGTGAGACAGAAAGCTTTAGAGAAGGCGTGGTCGAGGCGTCACGCGATCCGTGTCAAACCGTCCTGCATTTCTAGTTGAGCCCGGCACGCTTAGCTGTTTCGTCCACAACAGCCTTGGGGGCCGGTTCCACGCGGCGCAGGGCGTTGTTGTAAAACACCAGTCGCGTGAGAAGGCGACATTGCTGTTACGGATTTACAACGAAGAGCGTGTCACTTCTGTTTCCAGAGTTGTCGGTGCATCACCTTAGCCTGAGCACAACTGCCGCTGAACGATGACCTTGAGCGACGAAGGGTCGTCCATTGCACATTTTCTTGGACTTCGCCCGCCACAGTAAGGATGGTGGCGTGGCGTTGGTGAAAGTACAACTGCAATGTGGACGAGCTCTGAGCACGAAAAGGTAGCCCGTTAAGACGCTGAAGTTAGAACTCAGGGCGGTGACGAAAAGCCTTACGCGAAAGCACGAATGCAGTCGAACCTAATTATATACAGCTCGAAGGAGACCACAAGATTTTGCGATTTTTAAACTCGATGTATAAATTAATACAGCAGATAACCTTATATCCGGTGTTCCTCAGGGTAGTGTGTTAAGACATTTGCTGTTTCTTATAAATATAAACGATTTAATAGACACCATTCCTCCGTCTGTGTCAATAAGATTGTTCGCAGATGACTGTGTTGTATATAAAGAAATAGCATCAATTGGAGATCATCAATTGCTTCAAGATTCTTTGCTCAAAATATGTGACTGGTGTGAAGAAAGGAACATACATTTAAACATTGGTAAGAGTGCAATTCTCCGAGTTACGAGAAAAATGAATGTTAGTAATTACCAATATTGCCTTCACCACAGTCCCATTAGAGAGGTCTCACAATACAAATATCTAGGAACTCCTCTGAACAACCGATTAACCTGGGGCACTCATATTTCTGAGATCTGTTCAGCCGCTTTATCTAAGTTTTGTTTCTTGAGACGCAAATTAAAACATACTCCTAGCAATATTAAGCATTTGGCTTACAAAACTTTTGTCAGATCCAAACTTGAATAATCTTCTGAAATTTGGGACCCGTATACCTTGAAAGATCAACTAGAGCTCATCCAGAGGAAGGCAGTGCGTTTCATTTTTAATAAATATAGAAGGTCTAACTCCCCAACACAGCTTATGAAAGGCAATGACATTCCGTTGCTTCGTACGCGCAGAAAACTTAACCGTATTTTTTTCCTTCATAAAATTGTCTCGGGCAAGCTTAGCATTTCTCCCCCTTCATTCCTCAAGCATTTCAATGCTCGAAGGACCCGTCATAGTAAGGAGCGCTCCTTACAGCCTCTTTTTGCTAAAACCAACTCATTTAAGTGCAGTTTGTTCCCTCAAACAATAACAGATTGGAACGTACTTCCTGAATCGATTTTTAACTCTCCTAACTTGGAACAGGCGCTAAAAACATTTTTGCTTCACCAAACAGGAAGTGACTCTCGATATTCAATTTTCAGCATGTATTTCTCTTTGTCGTTGCTATGTTCGTCTTTTAAGTTTAATTTTTGCTCTGTGTCACGTGAAATGTTTTCACGTGGTGTTGTGATTTGTATTTTTACATGACCCTCCTGCTTGGGCCAAAGCTGGCCTGCAGTATTTTGAAATAAAAATAAAAATAAATAGCTATAGCCTTGAAACTAGAATACAATGCACCCACGTTGGTGACGCGCTTCTTGCGGTGACGCCCGCTCGCTGCCGAGATAGCAGCGCACCGCTGGCTCGGTGTCGCATGACCTAACCTGCTTTGCATCGAAGCCGCAGGGGACGACGCTTTTAAATTGCCATTGCGTATCCTGTTATCAGTATGCAATAAATACATTAGTTTCGTTAAAATTAACGTACACCTGTTTTCTGCAACGCCGTAGGCACCGAAATGAACGAAGCGTAAACGCAAACAAGTAAATGGTTTATATGGAGCGCACGTCGAAGACGTGGCTTCACAACGCCTTTAAAGGCTTAGCTGCGGCATATTTTGTCCAGCGCAGCGGAGAATGTCCTGGTACCTTAATGTCCAAAGTTTTTAGCATCAGCGGCTTGGTACAAGTATCCATCCATCCATATACCCCTGCTACAGGTATAGGGTGCTGGCAACAAGTTAAGATAAAAAAAAAACGAAACTAAAAACCAGAAGAATGCAGCCAAGGGACCTTGAAAGAAAAGAGAATAGCATCCATTAAGGACCAGAGAAAAAAAATTCCCACGATAAAAGTATCCTATATACCCACAGAAGAAGGTTTCGACGTTCTTCGAACTGGCTGGCACAACGATGTGTGTTTGGATTTTGCATCTAAAATTTTTGTCGTTCATTTATGCCTGCTATTACCGGTTGTGATTTATTTTTGTTTCACGCGCCTTTTTGCCTTCTGGGCATTAGCGAACAATGAGACATGAAAGAAGCAAAAATGTGACATGAAAGAAGCAAATTTCTCCCAACATATACTCTAACTGGCTGATAATTGCAGCCGACGGTCCCACCGAGTCCAAGCAGAGCGATGAAAAAGTTGGAAGTGAATAAAGAATTAGCAAGTCTAACACGGAATTAATTAGACAGCACGATCACTGCCGCTCATGGGCACTTAATTTCTGGAGCAGCGGGATGTTAGAACCTAAATGCGTTTCGTCGGTTGTGTAACTTTACCTTTTTCCCTGCATTTCCTAAGACCCCGTTAAGAAAAATAACAGCCCCTTTTTTCTCCTAATCAAAAAAAAAAAAAAGGAGCCCTCGTTGTGTCCGCCATTAATCACGCAAAGACCGTCGCTGCCACTGGTGTTAATACGGTACGTCTTACTCGCCTTAGCGTGAATTACAAAGTAAGCTTGCACATTTCTGGCCCCTCGTTCGGTTTAATGAAATGAAATACATTACTTTACAGCCACTCTTTCACTCCTCAAAAGTGCAGCTATCAAAGTTTTGTTGATGTAAGCACCTGAAGCAATACAATTATCAAAATACTACTTTTCACAGCACGCTAGCACAGGGCAGACAGTGCAGATGGACTGGAACATCGAGTTAGTTTAATGGGCGACTTGGTGCACTACTGAAAGCACACAGCCCTATGGAAAGAGAATCGAGAGCGGTCCAAGCGTTGCACGTTACAAGGTGGCTCCAGATAGATCTTACTAGATTTTCTCAAGTTATTATATTGGGTCTAGGTGATGGGCCTTTTCTGAAGAAAGTGCAACAGTCCTCTGTGCAACAGAGTTTTGTGGCGAGCACCTTAAGGATGACGGTAGAAATTAATACAATCTGGACTTCAGAATTAATGAAAGCAGTGTACTGGCATGCAAATTTTGAGTAGAAAGGCAAATAAAAAATTGTAGACATAATACTCCTGCGCAGCGTGGGCATCATTTCCTTCGGGTTATCATACGACCGCATGTTTTTGCATGGGTTCCACAAAAACGTTTTTTGGCGAATTTTGTCACTTCGCTGGTAGGCTTGCTCTTTTAGCGAGCTTTTATCACTGAGTTCATGGCACATACAAAGGCTTCTTGTTGGAAACTTTAGACAATGTTTTTGAACACGTTGCACAAGAATAACTTTTTTTATGTGGGACATCTGCGAAGCAATCAGGCATTTCCTGAAATAAATATGCAGTCGCCTTCGCGTTTTGAATATATTGTTGTGTAGATTGCGATTGCTTTCTTTTTTTTTTTTTTCAAGGGGGTGTTTTCGGGCTACTAGAGAAAGCCTGTAAGCCAGAAGTGCAAGTTCCTCTAAGAAATTGAAGGATGTCAGAAAATCGCATTTCATCTCTTGTTTCCTTGCAAGGTATCCTCGGATCGGTGCCCTCCAAACCTTGCGCTCTCACAGGACGACGACGTAGAGCGGCCATAGAGCGCATCATGTGATGCGGGTGTTTCCATTGTCGAACGTGGGCGCGGCACGACTTTGGCGTGGCTATACTTCATTCATGCCGTAGCAGTGATGCCGAGACTCGCAGCGTGTGCCTTTGCTCTCGCTGTTTGGCATGTTTCTTAGTCCTGTGGCGGAGGTTGTTTTCTTGTCAGCTCGATCCCGGGAGCTTTAATCGCTTCGCAGGATGCTTTACGACCAGCCAGTCACTTTCACCGATGGACGAAAGAGACACATGCCCGACAAGCCTACTCCTGCGACGTTCGCACCTCGGTACACCCACGGCCTGCCAGGAATGCCTGTTTCATGCAGTTTTTGGACATGTCTTCGTCGCTGTCGTTGCAGACAACGCCTCGAAACTCCGCCGCCGGGAGAAAATGCTTCGGCAAGACAAAGGTTCAAAAACACTACGAGAGGGATATACAAATGTTAGCAGTGAGAACGATGCACTTTAAAGACGTAGCGAAAAATCTTTTCTGCCGTGCGCAAATTAAGAAAGACAAGGAAGAAGACTGTAGTATTTTTTTAAAGAATTGAGTTAGCTTATTCGTATAAAGCAAGGTTTCACTGGATGTGCGTTAATAGGTTCGGTAATTTATTGCCAAAGCTGTTCTTATTTTCTTGGGAAATGTTACTCCCTTTAAAGAAACCAACAAAACTAAGAACAAGGTACGCAACAGGTGTGTACAAGAATTTTGACTACTATAGCATTTATTCACTTCAGTTATGGTGTGCTGAAGTTGACGTTACTTCCCCCAAGCTATATTTAAAGTCGCCCCTAATAAGTTGCTGTGAAAGCAAAGGACGCCTGTTTTCACTTCAAATCTAGCGAACACGCACGCTAGCTTTTGCGGCTTCGAATTCGTGGCGCCTCAACCCCGACGGACTTTCACCCGGAAGTTCTACGGCCTCATGGATACACAACGAGACTGCGAGGCAAGGCTGAATCCTCTTTAGGGCTTCCGGGCATTTTCATTAGCAGCTTCATTATCCGGATTTCTGTAGTTGGTTCGCTCCCTCCCAGACGCTTTCGTCGACGCTACTCCATGGAGAGAAGGATCGACGAGCTCACCCTTGTGAGGAGACTTTGTTAAGCACCATCGCGAGGAATAGCGCTGTCGCACTCCATGGAGACCATCCATTCCATGGAGACCACTCCATGGAGGCACCTATTTTGGTGCCTTTCTGTGCATAGAAGCTATAATAATTACATCACGGAGGAATGACCTTAAGTCGGAAGCAGCTTTCGCTCGCAGGGGAAAAGGAACTCGGCCACAAACCACAGCACAAACAAAACACGCATAACAGTATGCACAGACATACGCCTGTTCATTGTACCACGTGCTTCAGGTAAGATGTTCTGCGATTTTAAAGATAGCTTTTGTGAGCTAAGAGAGCGCTTTCTTTAGTACTGCATTGTCAGTGGTGCGGTGCATCTGACATACTAACAAGCAGGCTGTTTGACTAACTTTAAATAGTTAGCTTTGTAACTATTGCCGTTGGTTTCCTTATTTATTGAGAGACGTGTAGACCAGCATGAGTATTATCTACATCAGCTTATACAATTTCGAAAACGCAGTTATCCTCAGCTCTGGGGCCGAAAAATTTTGGCTATTTCTACGAGTAAAGTGCACTTGGGGAGGGTGGGGGGGGGGGGGGGTTGCTTTGCCTACAAGCTTCTCGAAATCACATGTAGTTTGGTGCGATGTAGCCGAAATTCACTGATCCACAGCGCCGAGAATAAGTGCGTTTTGGAAATTCTAAAACCTGTTATAGTTATTAGTTACAGTGGGATACACGTCTCTCAATAAATAATGTAACGAAAATTAATAGTTAAAAAGCTTATTTAATATTGCTTGACAGCCTACTAGCCAGCACGACTTAGCTGTATTCTGATAAGCTACTCCGTTGACGATACTGTGCCGAAAAAAGCGTTCTTCTATAACAAAAAGCCAATTTTTAAAACTGCACAACAGTTTGAGGTGAAACGCCCTGCACTCACGCGTACCAACAACGACGATTACACAAACGCGCCTTTTTTCTGTAGAGCGCGCGCCCTCCGCCCATCCCCAACACCTTGCTAAAATATCTGTATAATGATATATAAGATGAAAAATATTACAAACCCCGCTGGAATACATGTCACAAAAAAACATCTATAGCTTTCTGAGGTGACGAAATTCACCAAGATCAAGAATCGTTTTTTGTTATCGAGCAAATCGGAGAATTTCATGCTTTTCGAAGCACGTCTACAAAACCTTCCAAGGTTTAATCAGCAAGCTCTCAAGAGCCAGTCCTTATTTCAGGGCATTTTCTTTCCTTTGAGTGGCAACAAGGATTACAATAAAAACGACTTTTCGAACTCCTACGCAGCCGGCTTCCATTTTACACTTACTATTGCCGCCAAGTTTTCTTGAGTGCTGCTTAACAACGCGGCCCACAGATTTCTTATTTGGTCAAAGAGGAAACGTACAAGGACTTTTCCATGCTTATTCTTCTCACTTTCTGACTTCTTCTACCATTTTCGAAAACATTTTCATCGTTTCATACCTCTTTTCAAATCTATAGCTTTCCCAAGTATTCCCTTGCCTGTCGTTTTCGCCCCTCTATTTCTCTCTCTTTTGCGACTTCCGCTTAATATCCTATTTGCCCTTCGCCAATCTATTTCGAATTTCAGCGAAGTTGTTTCCATTCTGCCGTGCGCCATCACTGCCTAGGACACGCACACCTCTCCGCAAGGTTTCCGTGCGGAGCGAACTTATCGTCTTTATTCGCCTTTATTGTGGTCCCCGCCCCTGACGTTCCCATTGTTGCATGCACCCGTGCTTAGCGCTCTCGGAGGAAGCGTCAATTAAACGTGATGAATGCAGTCGTGTACCACCGTCGCGGCCACCAACAGACCACATTGTCTCTGCTAAACAAACAAGCACCATATTATGGACGTTAAAAGAGTAGAAAACTGAGCTAGTTGGTTCATACTTCTTGGTGGGAACAGCCGAAATAACAAAACGAAGTCAGCTTCGTCTACGTTCTATGTGTTCCTTTCTGTGTCTGCGTTTTGTTATTTCGGCTGTTCCCACCAAGGAGCCATATTATGGTGCCTATTTTACACATTTTACAAAGCATATATGGCTGCGTTGGGGTGGTGGAAGGTGGTGGCAGTTGCCACCACGCTTGGCTTATTTTTTCTTGAATTCGCCAGTTTTCCTTAAATACAGCTTTTAACCCTGAACTGGTACCGTTACGTCACCACCCTCCTTTTGAGCCACCAATCGTCAAATCACTTTGTGCTGACATTACATCTGTTATCTCTAAATCTTAGGACCTCAGGGAAAGTGATTGTGCCTGCATCGGTATCCGGATGGCTACCATCACATTTTGGTATAAGGTGTTCAATTGTATCTACAGATTTACTGCACACTGCACATGTGTCTAATCCTTGGGTAAATTTCTTTTCATAGCTTCGCGCTCCAAGATACCTTGATCTAGCTTCAAAAAGTAAGGCGCTGCCACTTGAGTTGTCATAGAACGATTTCTTCTTGATTTGCCTTTTCCACTTTCGTTATTGTTCTACAGTAATGCCTCTTTTTCACCGAATTAATCTAGCTCTTATCTTCTGCGGTTTTTACCTTTAGTTTAAAGGTCTTTATTTCTCCGTCCTGAATTCCTGCATACTTAACAGTTAGTTTCCAACCCTTTTTCCACTACAACCTCATTTGTGGTTTTGCCATGGGAACCTAGTGCTAATCTTCTAACAGCTCAGTGATTTATCGCTAGCCCTGTCTGAGTGTCTGCCCTAAGGCACAAAACAGAATTCCCAAAAGTAAGTCCTGACACCATTATTCGTTTCCAATTACCTATAAGATCTTCATACTTGTTGTACCCCCATTACGCCCCATGCTTCATTATCACGGCATCTCTTCGCCCTTTCTCCCTAACAGTCTGTGCGCGCGTTTGTATGTATATCTCTCCTTTGTTTGTCCATGCCTCTAGATACTTGTATGCTGTCAGTGTGGGTACTACATGGCTCACTATTGCGACGGCCTGCTCAGTGGAATCTTTGAAAATCATCAGACCTGACTTCTTTGAGCCAAAAACGGAGTCCAGAGTGTCTCTTCCATCTCCACGAGAATTACCCAGACTATGCAAATCTTCCTGTCCATCATTTATTACTGCAATATCGTTTGCACATATATTCAACCAGGGAGCCCCGCCATACGACCTCTCCACCTAATCTGTACGACAGGTTATAACCAAAATTACTTTCGTGTAACCTTCTTTACATATCTATAATATAAACCATGATCAGCAGCGGTGATAGAGGATGACCCTGCCCTAATACGTTGCATACCTTGACAGTTGTTGCACTTTGTATCCCTTCCCATGCAATATCAACTTTATTATCTTGGCATATTTCGTTTAGAAAATCGATTATTTCATGGCCGATATGTTAACTTTGGAGCGTCCCAGATGAATTCTCTATTTCCGTCGACTTACCTGGCGCTTATGTCCAGTAAAGGTAAATAAAGAGGCTTGTTTGTTTTCCGCCCTCCCTATTTCTATGCACTTGGTAAGCACGAACAAGTTGTCATCAAAACGTCTACCGCTTCTGAACAGGTTCATATTTAACGTATATAGCGCTATATATATCCTGCTTATATACCGCTTTATACGTCCTGCATATTTAGCACAGTAGTGGGTTCTAGACTTTTTAAATATCCGTCTAGTTAATTTCGAGTTTTTTTTACTCTTCCAAGACTCAAATTTTCGGAGTTTACAAACTGGCTGAAGTCTATTTCGTGCTTTGATTTGGAATACCGTCGCAGTTATAAACGTGTGCAGTTGGGTCGCTAGATATCTAGTATTGAAGGCTTCTGTGAACCAAACTTCGCATTCCCGTGAAGTATATTTTTGCTGTTCACAAAAATCCTAGAAATAGGACGAAGAGGGAGAAAGCTTAGTGAGAGGAAGGGTGGAGAGGTCGGCCAGCGGTAACATGACCCTGGCCTGCTATTCCACTCGAGATAAAGGTGATGGGGAGGAAAGGGAGAGGTTTGGTTTGGTTTTTAGGGTTTAATGTCCCCAAGCGACTCAGGCTATGAGGGACGCCGTAGTGGAGGGCTCCGGAGATTTCGACCGCCCGGGGTTTTTTAACGTGCACTGACATCGCACAGTACACGGGCCTCCAGAATTTCGCCTCCATCGAAATTCGACCGCCGCGGAAAGGATATAACCAGCGTCTTTCGAGCCAGCAGCCGAGCGCCATAACCACTGAGCCACCGCGGCGGGGCGCAAAGGGAGAGGTAGACGGTGAATGAAAGGTGGTGGCTCCATAATACAATGAATTGCATGGGGTGACCCAGACATCAGAAAATCTCCACGCACTTGCCTCACGTAGATTAGGCGCGTAGCGCATGCAGTCAATGACCTGCAGTCATCAACGAATATCATTTACACTTTCTTTTTAGAGTTGTGTCTTCAAGCAAACACACAACTAATCACACACCTGCACCATCGTGCAGATTTCACTGTAAGTGGTGCAGACCACGTACAGCTGCTGAGACAAGCTTTAACATAACGGCAAGTATGTACCGGCCCACATGCGCATTCACATGCGTGACCGCAGTGCAAACCACGTAGGCCACACACAGCACTCTCGATGTGTCACAGACGGGTATACACGGCTGTATCACACAAAAACTTCAAAACGGCCTTTGTCGCGCACCAGCCATCAGTGAGTCTCGTCCTGGCGCCTAGGACAGTGTCCTCCGAGAGAAGTAGCGAGTCCAATACTCTTACTGCCGCTTCCAGCTCTCTCCTCGCATCAGTGCAGTGAAGGCACTCACAAAGAATGTGACGAATTGTTTCTGGAATGTGGCAGTACAAGCGTTTCCGGCTATATTGAACAGGACCAAAAAATGAAAAATGACAACCACATGCAATAATTTCACTGTAGCCAGTGCACTGCTGGTATGTCACGTTCATACGCCACGTCAGGAATAACTGCAGTAGCGCCGATTGCTCGCGAGGAGCCTGAAATGGCGCCACAAAGGTGGTGGTCTTCCATGAAAATACCAACAGCGACGTGAGGTCGATCTATCCGGAAATGAGACGACCTCATCGAGGAATGGTGGTTGATAAGATCATCGACGTTCGAAGATTCATTTGCCTCTCCCTCGAATTCTTTTCTTTCTCGTTCCAATCCTTGCTTTGATCATTGGAACTGCTATAAAAAAAAGGCAACCTAGTTACTGCCACTAGTTACAGTTGCAACTAGAAATGGGAGTTACCATGAAATGCAGATAAATCGTCGTCGTTACAACCAAAGAAAAGCAGAAAAAATGTAGTTTTTCTCGGCAACAAATTGAGAGTCGAATGCGTGTAATATCGGGCTGCACATGATAGATCCCTCACTGAGTGCAGCGCCGATCGTTATTTCGAATAACTAGAAGCCTAAAAGCACAAGCATGAGATTTTGAGTACTTATACGTCGCGAAGAAGAGAGGAAGAAATATAATGTACCTTGCTGCTCAAACTTGCAAATGCTGTACCAAAGTAAAACATGCTATATGTATTTTATTTAGGAACATGTTCCGTAGTGCACTTTCAAAACAACCTTTATTAGTAGTCATATTAGTTTCCTTACTTGCTCATTGAGCCATGGTAAAGCGACGGCTTAGAGTCGCTTGAAACGACACGTTTATGTGTCAATTCTAAAAGAAAGACAGGGCACGCCTGCCTTAAGTTTCTTGATCTGACACCTTGCAACACGAGTAACAGGCTTGTCGACGTCGCTTCCGCTATACTTTAAACGTTTTTAGTAGATTATAAGCGCGTACCACGTTCACACTGAAGCACACACACGCGTGCACAAAAGCTGAACAGTATGTGTACTGCAGCATCTTCTAAAACACGGAAGGCATGGGCGAAAAGAAACGACGCAACAAAACGGAGTAAACTACTACAGTGGCGTAAACTAATAAATTTTTATTTGGAAAGAAATGAGCACTGTCATGCATTTTCGACTTCTTGATCACACTTGCAAAAAAACATAGGATGTTCATAGAGCTATATCGATAGCAATCTTTTTTTTTTCTTTCAAGAACATTTGGTTGCTTGGTTTAAGGAGTTAATGTGTTAATGCAACCTAGGCTATAAGGAAGACCGCAGTGGAGGACTGCGGATAATTTCAACCACTTGGGGTTCTTTAACGCGAATTAACATCGCACCAGCAATACTTTGATTTCAGCTAGTTGTTTGTACCATGACATGTTTACGCAAAAAGCGTACTGGCGCTAAAAGACGGAGACAGCACACACAAGACAGGACTGGCCCCAGTCCTGTCTTGTGTGTGCTGTCTCCGTCTTTTAGTGTCAGTACGTTTTTTTTTGCGTAAACCACGACATCGCACCCTACACGGGTCTCTAGCATTCAGCCTTCATCGATATTCAAACACCTCGAGCGGAATCGAACCCGCGTCTTTCGTGTCAAGAACATTTCTGTCGCCACTACACCCCCCCCCCCCCCCCTCTCCGAAAAAAAAACGTAGAAGTGTATCTGAAACCAACACGTTTGTAGATATCTTGCGAGGTCCGTTACCATATTGCGCGAAATGTGACTACGCATAAAACTTAATTATCAGCACAATACCATTTATCGCATCTTTATTCTATAGTGGTAGGTGTTTTTTCAACGCTTCTATAGCGCACAGTGTCCTTCTTCGGTAACACATCTTAGGATAACAGAAAATCTAGAAGCACCTATCAGTCTATTTTACTGCGCAGGGCGGCGTACTGCACGTTTCGATTTTGCTCGCAACGTATTCGCCACGTTTTAGCCGCCAGCGGAGTCCAATGCTCTCCTATAGAAACCGAATATACCAGAACACTCAAAGACCTGGGACACGGGAACAAAAGGCTGCTGAGCGCACAAGCAAAACGACACGAATGCCCATAACACGGAAGCGTGATTCCTTTTCGTGATACTTTCATCGCCTGAGGGCATAGCTCTCAGGAAGAAAAAGAGAGAGAGAGAAAGCACTACATGCTAAATAAACAGCAATGGGACCAAACGTTTCTCGCTAAGGTTTTTTTCGTGCTTCCGGAGATGTGGTGTAACAATCTGCAAATATGGAAGAGCACGGCGCTTGAACGACGCCTCTCCCTTGCGTCGGCTGGATTCAATCAAGCGCTTTCAATATACGCAGCGTGGGCGACGCAGAAAGGCGCGGCGTTTGTGTATCCACGAAAGATGCATTGTACGGCGGCGAACGCGTCTTCGTCGTGGTTGCCGTGAAAGTCGTACACACAGTCATGCAAAAAAAAAAAAGCAACCGGAATACAAAAAGAAGACGGTGTAACGATGTTGAGAAAGCAGGCACACGCGAAACAGGAAACGTAAGCGTAGAGGCGAAGCCCAAGGCACGCACTACACAAGAGAGAAATACAGGAAATACGCGATGCTGTCGAGGAGCAGAGAACTGGAGCAAAGGCTTTACCTATATTGGCTCGCGATGCCGCCGGGCAAAGCAGGGGCGGACATTTTTCGGTTTTATTTTTTTCTATAGCCCGCGTAACGGCGGCTAAGAGGGAAAGAGAAAATGAATTCAAAGCGGGTGTAGCAATCCGGAAGGAAAAGTTACCAAGAATGGCATTCATACGACGAGCCCACCAACACCAGCACTAAATACTTAACTGGCAAAGCAGGGCTCATAGCCGCGTTCTTAGCATTTCATTCTATCTTAAAAAACTTGCGGCCTTCTTGATCACATTCTTAAAAAACAAAAGAACGCGATAGTATTTGGAAGTTGGCCCGCCCTAAAGCATTCTAAATAACCTCCGAAATTTTAAGAGTATGCCCACCCCAGAAAATTCATTAAGGTGAATTATTGGATAGATTAATATGGATTAGTGGAGTTTAGTGAGTGAATTGAGATGAATTTGTGGGGTTAGTGGGTGCACTCAAATGGACAAGTGGGTCGGGTTAGTATAATTGGATATGATGATCGAGTTGAAGGTACTTGAACATTCTAGTTCTCAGATTCTGAAAACTGGCTGTGCTGATGACGTCACGGCTCTCGCGATCAGTCAAGGAATTTTATCACGGAAAAACTCGGTGGTTTTTTCAAGATGAAAACGTAAACGCAATCTAAAATATTTTAGCAGTGCTTACTTTTGCGGCGTACGACGCAGAGCTTAGCAGGGAGAGCTGTTTGTTGTCGCTGCTTCCGTTCAGTTGATATTTCGTATCTTTGCGCAACCCGAGAGGCTACGACGTCCCCGATATGTCACGTGACTGTGCGTTTTAGGCATTCATGCATGTGATGCCATACATGATGTCGCATGTCATATGACTAGCCTGAATAAACCGACGCTTGCTCACGCGAAAATATCCTAAAAACAGCGTTCACTGTAAATCAATGCAAAATCTTTGCAGCGGTGCCTGTCTGTGTGCACAAGAGGTAGCAAACACAAGATGCTATATTCTTGATCTCACATGTTTACACAACGACTTAGTTGCGTCTTTGCAAGAGCAACGTTGCTGTCGAAGAAACGGCATTTGCTCCCAGAGTGCGGATAACTACTGCGGTGGTATACGGCTGAAAGGGACCACTTTTATTTTCTTTTTTATTTCTAATCGCTTGACAACGCAACGTGCTCGTTTGTACCAATATGATGAGAATATTCAGCACCCATGTAGCTCATGTGTGAATACTTCGTTCGTGTTGCTGCATCCTGACATAAAATGCGTAGCGCTGTGTGTGTACGTTCTTCCGGTCTTTGGTCCTGTGGATTATGTGGCAAGGGTTTAGGAAGTGCTTCTTCCCTTGCACGCAGAGTTTGAACATATGGGCTTCTATGCAAGCTGCGCTACCACTCTACATCTACACTTTGCAAAATCTGTGTTTTCGTTCACATCAACTCACACGTAAGCCTCCTCAAATGCGGGTGGTGCAGTGATGCCCGACGGTGGCCGGAAAAACGCTTGTGCCCATTGTATACAGGGTGGGTTCCCAAAGGCAATGGGATTGAACCCTGAACCTCCCGTATGTGGGGTGCATGCTCTAGCCACTAGGCCACCGCTGAGATTTCATAGCCGTTTTTGCATGACTCAGATGACCCCAAATCGTCTGTTCCGTCACAGCCATCGTTAGACTGTTGAAAGTGAAAGCAAAGCGGCACAAAAAAAAAGTGATTAATTATTAATATGGGGTAGGTGAACTCCACGTCGTGTCTCATGTACAGCATTGTCTTTCTTACCATTGAAAAGAAAGAAACGGATTCGAAAATTCGATGTGGGCCCTCCCTCAAGGCAGGGCCAAGAAGCGGTTGTAGAATGCTCGGAACAAGTGGTGCGCAAGCATCAGCGTGTCGTGGCACTAGATACAAGCACGCCAGCGCCACTGGATGCACGGTTGTATTCGAGTGGACTCCAACACATTTCATAACTCTGGGAAACGACCATGTAAATTAAATGATCCTAGACGGCCGTCAGTAGCTCAGTAGTTATTCGCGGGATTGCGACAACGGGACCGGTTTATCACGGACCAGTTTCCGCGCAGTTTGTGTGATCAGTTTATCGCGCATTTAAGCACGCACAAAAATAGGTAAATTTGCATCCACAAGGTAATTCAGTTGTGTAAGTCTTGGTTAGTTCATCAGCGGAAAACAACACGCCTGTTAAATTGCATGCTTTTCTAAGAAACGTGCTTGACTAAAACACCCCGACGCACTTACAAAAGAACAGGGAAGCTTTCTTCCACCTCTTACGGAAAACAACGAGTATTTAGAAGTATCTGAGCTGCCTTTGCCTCCAACAGCCGATAATGAAATGTGCAATCTGTGCTGAATCCAATGAAAGGCCGACTGATGCAGAGTTCATTTTCCAAAATTCCGCGATATTTTAGATCAAGTGATCCCCATCGCTGCGAAACATGAGCATAGAGAAGCCATCATCTAAACTTAGTTTTTGTCGCGTGGTGAACAGACGATAAATTAGTGCAACACTGCCTAACTTGTCATAATGTTTGGCAACCTCCTTACAAGGTTACAACAATTTAGCTTTCATTCTGACGCATTAAATTATTCATCCTATATATTTATGGGCCTGGAACTCAGTGTTCTCTGCTGTGTAGCATAGCATGAGCGATGTTCCAAGGCGCCTCAGGGCAGGACACGAACTTTAATCGAAATTTTATTTGTCTGTAAGCTTTCCAAGGAAGCATCCCTCGAGGATGCCTTGTTATCGGCGCCGCCAAGAAAGCTCTTTTCGTGTATGTCGAGCGTCGGGCCGCAGACTTTTTTATTTTCTCTCATGGGTTCACACTTTCACTTTGTCGTTTATACTCTTCTATTCGGAATCTTTCTTGTACGCGTCTTTGAGCGGCAGCCCTATTCCTTCTTTTTTTCCTAAACAGAGATGAAACCTCCAGGTTCATTTGCCTAGGTTCCTTTGTCATTGCCTAAAGGGCAACGATTCTATTTTTCTCTCTCTAAGTAAAAAAAAAAATACTAAATGGTTGCTCTTCTCGAACGGCTCTACAATCTGCTCTGTGCGAAGTCTTGTTAGGGGCAACGGCAGGCGTAGTTAATTGAAATTCCACGCACGGGATAAATATTCACACCGAGAAGGGAACAGGAATAACATAGTTTTGTATACAATGAGCTGTGTGTGTAAAGAAGCCATTTCCCGCTAGGCTGTTTCACAGGTTACTCTTCGGCGTAATTTATAAGCAAATTCAGGCAAGCAAAATGTCGCAATACCTTGTTTTCATCTTTATTTTCTAATGAGCATCCGTCTTTGTTGATGAATTGTTCTTTGTCGAGATGCGTTGCTTGAAAATAAGTATGTTTGTTGTTCACAAAAGAACTGTGTGACTTATCCTCACAGGACACTTAAGCAACGCTTTGCACATGGCGTAATATTTGTGGTGTTATGGTATTATTTTTTGGTCGCATGCTTCCGAAATGACACTCGAGTTGAAAATTGTGCCATCGCGTAAAATAACGAAATATTTGTGACACGGATGAGTTTTGTGTATATTGTCACGATCCAAGGGGAGCCGTGCAGGTAGGCGTAGGGAAGAACCCAAAAATGATGCCGGCCCTTTCAATCCCGGGGCCAGGTCTAGCCAAAGCGCGCCTCTCTAGCTAACCGACGCTTCGTCATTGTTTCGACTAGGCGCCGAAGCCGCGCGGTGCTAGGCACGCGGCAATATGTAACAAAACTACTAATACTAATAAAAACGAGCAGAGTATAGTAAACGACGGGCTACAGAAAAACTGCCAGAAAAGAAATGTTTAAGTTGACCCGTTTTATCTTTCCCACGCAGGCACTACATTTGCATATAGAAATCACTTCGGTTTCAAGAAACAAAGTAAGGTTAATCAGTTGGCAGCCTTCCATAAAATGACGAGAAAAAATAAAGAAAGTGATCCGCACATCTTACTTTATCTTTTTACTTCCGTCTCTTCGTCGTTTCTTCTTTTTCGTGCTCTACTAGAAATTCTTACCCTGCTCTCTGTGTTCGCACGTAACGGCTCGTCCGGGTAGCTAATGAGCCCGGAACGATGTTGGTGTTATTCACTCGAGGATTTCAAGCAGCTTGGCGTGGACGCTTCTTAAGAGAAGCGAACAACATTTCCTTCCTAGAGGCGAAAAGGGAACGAAGTGCGAAGCAAAGAAGCTGTGCTCACGAGCAGGCATTAAGCACACTGACCACACGCAGAACTGCCTTCGAGGCTAGCAGCGCAGACGGTGAAAGCGTTGCCTTGTTCCCGCGCACACGCCTTCGATTTCTGCTCTGCCATTCATCTCTCTTGTTTTTACATCTGTATCGTCTTTCCTCGAAGAAGCCTGAGGTTCAATCTTCTACAGCTTCTGCTCTCTCCCCCTCCTGAAGCTGCTGTTGGTTACCGCCCAGCAGTGGCCAACACAAACTGTGAACGACAAACAAGTAGTATGGATTGGTACAAAAAAATGAACTTTTCGGGATGCGAAACAAAGGAATAAAATCAAGAAATTAAATGAAACTTTGATATCAGCTCTGAGGAAGAAGAAAGGGGTTTTTAAAGGGCCACTGCCCAGGGTCCGGACATTTTTGAAAAACAAGCCCACTGCATAGATGAGGCATCGAAGATAACCTCTGCAAAATACTAGAGCCATGCGCGCCCCGAAAAGCTGCGAAAATTCAAATCAAAGCCCGTTCGTTCTTTCCTTCCTTCGAAAACGGGCCCGGCCCACTACTCTGCACCCCGCTGACGTCAAGGGGGGCTACTTTCGCTAAAGGCACTCCATTGGTGCATCGTTCTGACTGACGGGAGAAGGTTGGGCGTAGCCTTGGCGTCGCGTCGTCTGCACAAGGCTTTCCGCAGCGCCTTCTGTTCTGGCTCATGCCTACAAACCCGCATGAAGGAACAAAAAAAAAAAACTGCGGAGGGAGCGTGCGGCGACAGCCTTGAACCCTAGCCATAAAAAGTAAAAAAATAGTAAAACTGAGGGAGTTGGTTCGCCCCCCCCCCTCCCCCCCCCCCCCCCCCCCCCCCGCCGTGATCACGTCACGAGACGCTCTGCGTGCGCACTCCCTTCTCAGTTTCTTTTCTTCTATGCGAGCCCCCCAAAACAAGGTTTTAATTAGTACTGCAGCAGAGCCTTTCCCTCGCTCGCCCACTTCACCGCTCCGCACACACACCGCTTATCTTTCGTGCATCTTGCGTACGCCTTGACTCCAATGAATGACATATGCTTTGGAGCGGAGAAAAGACACAAACACACAGAACACAAACACGCATGGAGAAAAGCAAACGGGCGGTTGCCGGGTCCGCGCTTCGCCGTGTGTTTCGAACACAACCGACTTCCGCCCCTCCGCTCGTGAAACGGTGGGGAGGCCTAAAAGAAAATGAAAAGGTGGCTCGTTAACTGGGAATGACAAACAGATGTATGAAAGGATGCGCTCGCTAACAAGTCTAGGTGGTCGAGCCGATCGCGCCTCTCGATCGTTCAGTGTGCGGAGAAAATGCAAAAACCAAGAAAAGAGTTCTATTGAAGGCGGGGCCATGACGTCGCCCTGTGACGCACTCCACAGACACCACGCCTCCGGCTTACACCGGAGAACGAAGGGGTGATTTTGCCTTGCCGAGCCTACTCGACGAGGAGCGGGAGAGAAGAATTTCGAGGAGGGAATGGAAGGAGAGGAGGCTCGCTCAAAGAGAGGTAGAGAGTGTCTGCTGCGCTGGGGTGGGCACGGGGCCTTTAAGGCAGAACACGGCTGGCAACAAAGCAGTGTAGAATCCTTCTTCGCTTCATTCCTTCTTCTCGACACGCCGCGGTGGCTCAGTGGCTATGGTGCTCGGCTGCTGTCCCGAAAGACGTGGGTTCGATCCCGGCCGCGGCGGTTGAATTTCTTTGGAGGAGAAATTCGAGGCCCGTGTACTGTGCGATGTCAGATCACGTTAAAGAACCCCAGGTGGTCGAAATTTCCGGAGCCCTCCACTACGGCGTCTCTCATAGCCTTAGTCGCTTTGGGACGTTAAACCCCATAAAACCAAACCAAACCTTCTTCTCGTGGTTCAGTGGCCACCGATATGCTTAGCGCAGCATCAGCGGCGACCAGAGCAGCAGTGAGCTGTGGCATCGTCGATGAAGGCATCAATTCCGAAGGTATGCATCAGAAACAAAAACATAAAATGCGCGACCTCTACAAGCCATCCCCACACTGTGTTTTGTCTCTCTCGCTGGTGGAAATAAGACCAACGCACTTATTCACACTGCGCCTGATTTATGTTCTGCATTGCTAAAGGTGGTGAGAACCCAGCGTCAAATAGTGCATCCCCGACGTTTGCCCTGAAAAGATCATCACTGGGTATGTTTAGCAAACTTTAATCGAAAGCTTAGGCTAAAAAGATTACTATACTGCAGGATTTTTATATGTTGACAACGGTGATATATATTCGTGTAAAACAATGGGGAAGAGGCGCATTAAAAAACAGCGTTCTGTAGAACCTGTGCGGAGGAGTTGGCTGCCTCCACCTCTCCCACTCCACTCTTACTGCTCAAGACCTCATTTACTGCTGCCTGTACAGGTTGTTTCACCTAGGCGCTCCGCAATATTTAAAAATAGGCTTTTTGAGTTAAAAGAGATCTTTTCCCGGCATTGCGCTGTCAGCGTTGTAGTACATCACAATACAGCTAATACATGTTAACAGGCTGCTTATCTAATATTGAATAGTTGGCTGTTTAACTATTACTCTTAGGCTTCTTAATAATTGAGAGGCGTGTAGCCAACGGTAATATCCATATTTGTTTTTATAATTTCGAACACGCGGTTACCCTCGGCGCTATGGTCCAACAAATTTTCCTGTTTCGACAAGTTACATGCACTGGAGAGGTTGCTTTGCCTGCAAGCTTCTCTAAAGCACATGTATTCTGGCGCAATGTAGCGAAAATTTGTTGGGCCACAGCGCCAACGGTAACCACGTTTTCGAAATTCTAAAAAAATAATATGAATATTGTGTGTGGTGGGCTACTGAAACCTCAATAATTATAGAGCCTAACATAATAGTTAAAAATGTTGACTCAGTATTAGTTAACCAGCCCGCTATATAGCACGCATTAGCTGCACTGTGATGTACTGCACCATTGACAGTGTTATGCCGAGGAAAGCGCTCTTCTAACTCAGAAAGCCTATTTAAAAAAAAAATTGCCAAAAGTCATAGATTAATTAAACATCCTGTATAGCTCCGCGAAAAACTCAGCTTTGGACGAGCATGGACGCAATCTAGCCGACATGAAAGACACAACCCTACATATCAGGTCTGAGGATGCCTTTGAGATAGCAGCTGGCCTCGATGTATATGTATATCTACAATCGGCAACATATTCGCTATACCACTGCATTGGATGGCGCGTGCACCAACGTGAGTGATGCGAATGTGACAGCCAGAAGAGAGACACAGTGCAGTTTTTTTTTTTATTTTCATGTGCTTATTATACCTGCGCTACTTTCTATTACTGGAGCCTCGTTCAACTCTTCCTTGTACTACAGTGTTTCCTTCAATTATCTAGTTCTCAAGTATTTCTTTCTGGTGAGGCATGCAATGATTACATTCATTACGTACGAAAAAAGAGGAGCTGTCGGAGCTCCTACGCCATCCTGACCCCAGAAGCAGCCTTCCCCATCATCACTGCAATTCTGTGTCGTCTTGCGCATCTCGCCCAGCAGTGCTCCTCTTCATTCAGTCATTAAAAGCGTCGCTTGCTTACTGTCGCGGTCTTCTCGGCTCCGCTGTCTCTTTGAGACGCCCACGCCGCAGCAGGTGGACCCTGAGGTCCAATACATGGGGTCGAAACCCAGACCTCGCACGACGCCGGCAGCAAGCCACGCAGGGAGCGCCACTGACAACGAAGACGGGCCATGCTTGCCACATTGGCGGACAGGTCTCCTGCTGTAAGCATGGAACGCTACCTGCGACAGCGACAAAGCCTCGGCCCCATTCTGACGGAATCTAAGCCGAAGCGGAGGCAGATCTGCGACGGGAACCAGAAGTCACCAATATCGAGGTCAACGTTCTGCTCGACAGAACTGAAGCGTTTGCCTGCAGATCAAGAACCTGGACGACGACAAGGTCGTCGAGCAGACTGCTGATGTCTTTATCGAAGTCGAGTCTTCCAACGCTGTTACATACGATGACAAGGTCGTAAAAGCAGCAGCCAGACATCCACAGATGACACGAAAATTCGTTCTCCAGAGCATAGAATAGCTTTCAAGGAAACCCAGCTTACCAATTCCGGGAGGAGTGACCAACTGAATCTGACTTTGCAAAACGCGTCATCTACGGAAAAGCTCGAACTCAGAGACAGATGAAGAGCAGCAGCAGAGTGGTGCACTGGCCGAAATCAAAGTCGGCGCAACGCTCGTGGCCGTGGTCCTGGAAGCCATGCCTGGTTCCGTAGGTTTCACAGAATAATCTCGTAGGCGAGCTAACGGATTCGTTCAGCTTCCTAAATATCTGCAGGCGGATGCAAGTCACCCTGCGCCGGTTCTAATTCGACAACACAGGACAGCGTTGAAGTGAATGCGAAGATCCTACATAGACTACACCACCTGTCCGTAGAAGCGAGACCACAGCTCGGTGTGGGGAATCCGCAACGCTCGGCTAACACAACGAAAAAGCGTGACTTCTCGACGCAGGCGCATGTGAGCCGCGGTTGTGCAGGATCAAGTGTGTCAACCCAGACGCTTTCTGAGCCTTCGTCGATCGACAGCGCCATGCATGGATTTGAGCAGGCCGAGTGGCACCGGCACTAAGCTAAGAAGGAGCGACAACAGTCACGGCAGCTAGTGATTCCACTCCAGATGTTTCCAACATGCGCAGCTCATCTAATGACCTTCAAACACTATTCTGAGGCGAAGCTGAACAATGGCCAACCCTTAGCGCCATCTGTGCGCCATCACCATTACCACTGCAAATTGCCATGCCGCTACGCTTCTCGCGCAGTAGTTATAACCTTCATTCAGTCATTAAAGGCGTTTGTGGCTTCCTGTTGCGCCCATCGTCTCGCCTAAGCTTTTTGAGACGCCCACAGAGCAGCAGGTGGACCCTGAGGTCCATCGCAGGAGCTCGGGAGGAGAGTTAGTCAGAGCCTAAATGACAGCAGTTTTACGATATAGAGCGCTGAGTGCAGGCGGTCAGTAGATCGCATCTGCTGGTACGACGGGTGGATGCACTTTGATCGCAACTGAAGGTGATTCATTTATTAGTGCTTTTACGTTTACCCTCGTGTTTTCAGAATATCTCTGAAAAAGAAAACGCCTACGTATATTATGACAAACATCTCACCTGGAAAGGCAAACGTCAGTGAAAGTGAAAGAAAAGTTATCTCGGTCAAACCGCTTAATTGTTCGAGGTCAAGTTTCGCACAGTGGTGTCGTTTAGCGGTTAGTTTTCTTTTATAATAATTTTGGATAGAGCACTTGCCTGAAGCGGTGAGAATTAAGCGAAAGACCGCACCGTAGGTAGCGATTCCGGACCAAGAAAGACGGCCACGCAACATCTGTGCGGGCAGCGCCACCTCTAGTCAGCGGCGGAGTGACCACAGAAGGCGAACGCGAGACTCGAAACGAACAGCGCTTCCCAACCAATCGCGGGCAAGAGATGGCGCTGCTGGCACAGCTGTTGAGAGACAGAAATTTAACGAAGAAGATGACACATGTGCAGTGTGTGGTAGATCTGTGGAAACAATTGAACACCTCATAATCAAATGTGATGGTATCCATCCGGATGTCGATGCAGGCACAGTCACTCTTTCTGAGGCCCTAGGGTTTAAAGATAACAATGGTCATGTAAATAAATCTGCAGTGGAAGTCAGCAAAAAGCGATTGGAGGATTGGTGGTTGAAAAGCAGAGATGTGGCATAAGGTTAGAATAGTAGGAAACCGTAGGCAAAGTTGATGGAGAATCTTAATGAGAATTGCCAACACAGTAAACAAAAAAAAAATAATAAATAAAGAAAAGCTGAGCATGGTGGCAATTGCCACCACCCCGTTTCAAAGGGGGCGCTCCTATCCATCCATCCATCCATCCATCCATCCATGAGACAACCTCGTGTTTGGTCCGGCAGCGCAGTATACGGCGCGCACTTTCGTTTACTTCTTAACAAATCAGGCAAGTGCCTACCAATACTTCGTCGTCAGCCTGACTACGTCCTCTGCAGGGCAAAGGCCTCCCACACATCTCTTGAATTAAGCGTGCTCTGTGCCAGCTGTGACCTCCTCACACCCGCAACCTTCTTAGTCTTATCCGCCACACTTAATTAACTTTCTGCCGCCACTTGCTATGCACAATATTAGTATAAAAGAAAACTTACCACTAAATTCCATCTCTGTGCTGAACCTGGTC
The DNA here is from genome assembly GCF_055824585.1 of Amblyomma mixtum. Lineage (NCBI taxonomy): Eukaryota > Metazoa > Arthropoda > Arachnida > Ixodida > Ixodidae > Amblyomma > Amblyomma mixtum. Next base: position 315,056,818 of record NC_143013.1, on the reverse strand, counting down.
CTGAAAAAAGAAGCGATTAAGTTGAGAGAATGGTCTTTCGGTTTACTTTCAACGATGCAATGGTCAGTACATAACTCTTTAAAATGAGCGTTAACAAGGCGATGAAAAAGCAGTCAGTGTGCAGATATTGGCTGGTATGACGCTGGCGCACACAGAGCAAGAGAGAAATAAATGCATGCTGCTGGACAATGTCTATGTTCTGCAAAGGAATGAGCCTAAAATGATGATCGTGATAGTGACGGCTTAAGAGAACGATAATCGAAGATTATCTACACTTCTTCTACACTTATCTACACTTATCTGCCTTCATGCAGCGCTTGCCTTCAGAAAGCAGCCAGCACGAGAACACCTGCGAGCACCTGTCAGATCCACTTTTACTTTTAGCGGCGTTGATTTCCTCTGGGCATAAGTCGTTTTCCTCTCAAGCTGCTCTGCGCAAAACTGACCCACGAGCATAGAAAGAAAGTATGCAACAAATTCTCACAAAATAAAGCACAGAACACTTGACTATTTCTGTTCGCGCTTTCGCTTGCCCCACAGAAAGAACACCGAAGAGCAATCCCAGTGTTCCGTGTGGTGAATCAAAGAAACAGAGACATGCAGACAACAGCCGGAGAATGAATTCCGGGACTTCCCCTCTTTGATAAATAGTACAGAACTAATCTCCAGAGAGCCTCTCGCCTCTGCGAAAGGAACGGAAAAAACACGGCGTAGCCCTAAGCACTGCCACCGGCGCTCTTTCTAATAAAATTACTCGCAACTTACGACGGTTTCTCGGTCCCCGCTTCGATTTATCGGTGCACAATCAGAGCAAAGCGTAGGCGCGTCGATTCCCCGAACTCTCAGGCTACGAGTTCGTGAGCGCCAAGTTTAGGAATTCATTATCAAGACCACGTTATAACCATCTTGCACCAGATGAAGAAAGGAAGAAAAATACCTAATTTTAAGTTAAAAATATGAACTCTAGAGCACAAGGTAGGCCTGCGGAAATATATTAACACCCGAACACTTGATTTAGGCAGAATGCGTGGTCGGTGTTCTTGCCATGTTCTGAAAATGTCTTCAGCCACTGTGTACCGAAGGGCACCTGGCAAATTGTGAAGCGAATATAAATCGTTTTAAATTTAGGGAAAAATTATAACTGGCTGTAAAACGAGTATTATCTATGATTATGCGCCAATCCTGTCTTTTAAAGACCGTTACTGGCTCTGGAGTAGTGATGCAGCCAGCAATACGACGATGAGCCGCTGGATGCTTTGGATGATTAGAATAAAACAGAAGTTAATGAAAGGAATTCTCCGAATGTTATTTTTTTTTTGTTACAGCAGACTAGCATCGTGTTGATATCGGTTCAATGGCCTGAAGTGAGAAATTTGCTCAGCACCTTCCTTTTGCACTGATGACCCTCAGTTTTGTGAAAGACGATCCAAAAAGCTGGCAGCGAACGAAAAAATCTGTTCATATACGGGGTAGTTACTGTAATGAAGCTAAAGCACGTACATACATACACTGCAGCAAGGTGCTGACGTTAGGTGACATGGTGCATGCCTCGAGTGCCCACGCTTTTGATACGGCACATGAAAAAAATGTCTCCACTATAAAGCTTGCTCATTAAAGCCGTTGACCATTAAGTATGTGTGCTTATAGTATCCTCATTTTTCTCTTTTTGATGCAATGAAGAGAAAATACCAACACCTGTGTGAATGTCAACTCCTGTGTGACGCCACGTCACGTGGACGGTAATGCGACAGTGACTTCACTGTAAAGTGTTGTGACACTGCGTCTCGTGACCAAACACGTTACGGTGATTTCACGGATAGGCGCTATCACGTGACACCACTTGACCAGTCACATGACGCTGACATCGTTGTCATGTGATGTCACGCGAAAATGTCGCAAAAATGTCACGCGAAACCACCACATCACTGACGCCAAAAAAAAATGATCCACTATCATCTTCGTTGCAAAATTCTGTGGCTTTCTTTTTTAAGGCAGTGATCTATGGGCGGTTTTCTGAGCAGAAATATTTGAAGGCGGACATGGTTTTAACCTCTAGATGATGGAGTGACAAAATTTTTTTTCTGACTTGTCTTCTTTATTTTTGTTTTTCTGGTAGTACAGAAGAGCAAAGTGCAAGTTTGATGCCTGCAAACTTTAGGCGCACTACCAGGCAAAGCAAGAAAAATGCGCTAAGCTTTACGTGCCTGGTTACTGCTAATAACGTAATTAAATCAAACAGAATACAATTTGAGCAGCCGCCGCGTTGGCTCAGCGGTTATGGTGCTCGGCTGCTGACCCAAAAGACGCGGGTTCGATCCCGGCCGCGGCGGCTGGAACTTCTTTGGAGGAGAAATTCTAGAGGCCCGTGTGCTGTGCGATGTCAGTGCACGTTAAAGAACCCCAGGTGGTCGAAATTTCCGGAGCCCTTCACTACGGCGTCCCTCATAGCCTCAGTTGCTTTGGGACGTTAAACCCCATAAACCAAACCAACCAATTTGAGCAAGGTGTGTTGCTGAGTGAGCTGGTTGAGGTACATCTCGAAAAAAAACAGCGCTTGCAGACAAAGGACCAGAACGAGAAGTACACGCAACTGCGCTGACTAACAACTTTATTTCGGAAGGCAGCCGATCCGCACCTTTTATACAGAACCGAAGGGGGTGATACGCACGCGCAAAGATCAGCAAAGTGGAAGCATGGAAAGAGCCAACAGATAGGCCAACTATTCTTATCGTCACTGATAACCAATACGCAGCTGAAACAAGCGAGAAAAAAAGAGAAAGGGGGGGGGGGGGGGGGAATGAAAAAAGGGGAGAAACAAAGGCAGAGAGCGCAAACAAACAATTCTAAAAATATCCCGAAGAAGCCAACAACCAACACGGCTAAACGACTGACGATGAATGGTGAAAAAGTTAAAGGCGCTAAAAGCTGAACAGGCTGAAGCAGAAAAGGCGCAGGAAAAGCCTGCGGAAGATGTAAGAAAACTCGGCACGGCTAAAAGATGACGGAATTAAAAGTGTTCAAACTGATAAAGGCAAAAACCTGAGAAGCCGGTGAGAATGAAAACAAGAAGGAAAGGTGGTCACGCAAATGAAATTGAACAGACAACAGATCTTTAAAATAGAAGCAACGAATCATAAAAACATATGGCCGATAACACCTATGAGGAGAAAAGGTTTTTACTGAAAATTTAAGATGAGAAACATCGTAAAACGTGGACGCCAACCAAACATCACAGGTTGGAACCAGAAGAATGCATTGATTCAAACCGAGGCAGAGAGGAATGAACACTATTTGTCTAGCAGGGCAAATGACGGTGTGCTAACGCACTCATCTTTTAGCTTTTTAATAGTGGCGGCTTCAATGATCATTTACGTGGCCACCTTCCCTTCTTGTTTTCATTTTCATCGGCTTCTCATGTTTTTGCCATTATCAGTTTTAACGCTTTTAATTCCGTCATCTTTTAGCAAAGCAGACATTTGGGCTAGTTGGTGTGAATTCATGGTGGAAAAAACAGCGCAAACTAAGACAGAAAACACAGAACAAGAGGGGAGACACTACAAGCGCTGACTCGCAACTAAGGTTTATTATAAAAAACAGACAGAATATATACAGTAACCACCCACGACTGCGTACGTCATAACATCGGGGAAAAACAGATTACATGCATGGCGTGAAAGATGATCTAAACAGGAGCAGCGCGCGTGCGCACCCGGTTATTTAAGTACCTAAATTTCAAATCTGACAAGGCCACTGAAGGGTCACTGACGCATCATTTGCCCGATGACGTCATCTTTTAACCGTGCCGATTTCTTACATCTTCCGCAGGCTTTTCCAGCACCTTTTCTGCTTCAGAATGTTCAGCTTTTAGCGCCTTTATCTTTTTCACCATTCATCGTGAATCGTTTAGCAATGTTGGTTGTTGGCTTCTTCGGGATCATTTTAGAATTGTTTGTTTACGTTCTCTGCCTTTGTTTCTCCTCCTTTTTTCATTCCCCCTCCCCCCCTTTCTCTTTTTTTGTCGCTTGTTTGGGATGCGTTATTGGTTATCAGTGACGATAAGAATAGTTGGCCTATCTGTTGGCTCTTTCCGTGCTTCCACTTTGGTGATCTTTGCGCGTGCGCATCACTCCCTTCGGTTCTGTATAAAAGGTGCGGATCGGCTGCCTTCCGAAATAAACTTGTTAGTCAGCGCAGTTGTGTGTCCTTCTCATTCTGGTCCTTTGTCTGCAGGCGCTGTTATTTCTCAAAAAAAGAAACAGAATACAGGTCGAAGAAACACTAACGTAAATCAAAGGAAAAGGTACGCGCTGACACACGTCATCATGATCATACTAGGACCACATTTAAGAAGAGGAATCGTTGCACAGTGAGGAAGAAAGCACAGGCCTATTTAGAGTGGATCGGAAGGAGACCAGAGTCAGCAGTGACCGATGGGGTCACAGAAAGATCCATGAAGCGGACAGGTGAAAATGCCACGGTGCATTTAAAATCATCGCCCTCTTTCCTTCCGGCATCTTATCAGTCATGGTTGGAGCTTTGTTACAAACTTCTCTCGCGTCGCGCGCACAGCGAGCTCGGTACAGAGTAGACAGCGAGGAGTCAGGCACGTGCGTGTTCCGCTAGCTCCGAAGTTCTGCTTGCCATAACGCTGGCTTCCGAACCTGACCGAACGATTGCTTTCGGGAAAATGGACGAAATACTAGCAAGCAGGCAACTGCTAAAAGAAAATGTACCGAAGCATAGAGTGATTGATCAGCACGCAGTTACGTGGCCTATGACGTCACTCCAGCACATTATCAGAAATTTTGTTTTAGCAGTCGCGAAACTTCCAAATGAGTCAAGCAACGAGCACTATTGCCGCGCACGCTGGCCGGTTTCCACTGCCTAACGCGAGATTCAGCTCTACTTGTTAAGCTATACTGATCCCGCGATACAGAGAGGTAAAGTTTTAAAGCGGCATACACGTATGTAGAGGTATAGTTACAGTTTCCACAGACCCTTTTTCTTTGACTAACGCTCCTCTCCGGTCCGCCGCTGAGCTTCCCCTAGGGCGGCAGACGGAGTGTGCCACACTCCTTCCCTCTCGCCATACCTTCCCCTTTCCTTCCACTGTAACCCCCTCCGTTAGCACATTCCTCTGCTCTCCGATATTCTGTCGTTTCCATGGTAACGCTTCTCCACCCCCTGTGGCAACCACCCTCCGTTTGTACCGACCACTACTGCAATGACGCCAAGTCCAGGGAAGGGGCGTTATCAGCTATCGCTGTGAAACAGCGGTCCGATTGGGACGAAATTTGCAGTTTTACAGATTGTCGCGATGCCCATGGTCGATAATTTCAATTGTGTACAAGTTAAAAGCTAATAAATGGTTGATAAACGCACAACCGCCCAAACACACAAACGCAAATCAGCGAAACAAATGAAGCAACGTAAATGCGTGGCGATAACAGTCGGAGAAAAACTGAGCTAAGACCAGTAAAAGGAAAAGGTGCTCTTCTCACCATAATTCCGCCTAATGGTGACAGTTTTTGTTCGTTCGCTATCATCTGTAAGCCACTGCAAAGTGGCTCCTGAGACCTCTCGCTTTGTGAAGCCGAGTTTTCATACGGGCATGTCTAAAGAGCTCCGAGCTCTGTGACAAAGCGCCATGCTGTGTGATCCGTACACAGTGACGTCAGGACCGACAGCACAGTGAAGGTAGAAGCGTTACCAAAGCAGAAGACATAAATATTAAATGAGCAATTTTACATTCCCCACTGCCAAAAACTGTCGCTGAATCTCGCATTACACAGTAGTAGTCGTCCTGTGAGCTTTTGTTTGTTTTTATATTGGCCTGTTCCTTGAGGAAGTTAACCAGCGGACTAGACGAAACTGATCTCTCTTAGTTTTTTTTTTATTACAGCTTCTCAGATTACACTTCATGCAGTTGAAAAGCTGAAGAATAGCTGTGAACAGAAAAATGAGTGATTTATGTATAAAAGGGAAGCCGGACATTTTGAGGCAGTAAAAACAAGCTAAAAAATGCGGCTGTGAGGTTCTGCATCGGCTGTAAAGAACCAGGCGAGCAAGAAGCGCAAGAAAAGAACAAAGCGAAATGTGCTACTTTTTTTTCTTCACTCTTTGCGAAGATTTACTGTCCCCACTGTGGCGACACGAAACGCGTTGAATTCAAGTGCCGTCGATCAAAAAAAGTTCGTTCGGAAATTGTCGCTTGGAAACGCGCGGCCTATGGGGAGCAGTCCATCCGCTCTACTATCTGCCTTTCCCGTGGCAGCGTAGGCAGTCGACACTCTGATATTTCTTCTTTTTTTTTCCTCGCTAATTTAATGTAATACTCCTGATATTGGCAAAGCAAACGTGTTTTTGTGCCGGGGCCAGTTTGCGCTGAAAATGCGACGAATGAGAAAATTTCGGGCCGGCTTCGAGGGAAGCGACTTGATCCTTTGTCTGCCCTTCTAGGCATCTATTATTTGAGATTTCGACGTCCAAATGATGCAATGAAGGAGCAGTCCGCAAGCGAAACCAAATATTTATTTTGTTCTCTTTTTTTTTTCATTCTGCACAAAATGTAATCTGGTACTGTCAATTACGGGGCGCCTTGATCAGATAGGTAGCGAATCATTCCGCATCTCTTTCCTCTAAAAGAGTGGATAGATACGTACAAGTTAAGCCAGCAATATCAACTTCCTTAGTGGCCTACTCTAGATACGCACAACTAGAGGCGTAAAAACGGCATTATGTGGCCGAGCGCAAATCATCGACTCCACCAACAAACCGTGAACAGTCTGGGACGTACTCGGAGTACCTCACTACTGAAGTTAAGTATGAAATCAACCAACCAACCATGGCCATTAGCAGTTTTACCAAGGCAGCACGCTCGGTCACACCAGTTATAACACACTACCAGCTTTCATCGCCAACCAAGCCTTAAGCAGCGTACGCCCCCGTGTCGCTATCATTCGTCGGCTTTATGCACCGAAAATACCTCTTAGGAGTTAAGCCGGCCCTTATAGAACGACGTAATTATGCGGCAAACAGCATATCAAAAACGGTGGCTATAAATGCGTCAGGAATTTCACAATGCACACTTCTCAAACTGTATGGACTATATGGACCGTCGCAGTGTTCAGTGCAAGCGCGAAGGCCAAGAAGTTTGCGCGGGAAGCTGAAGCGTATTCGAGTAGGCTGGGCAAATCTCCCACGCGACCGCCCGCGCTTTTTCGGCAGCCCATTCCCCGTCCTGAACAGCAACCCATCACCCTCTTTCCAGCTGTCCTCCCATGCACTGATCTCTTCTATCTCTCAAGGCGTGGGCTTCTTTCAACTGGACTCCTTATTTTCATTTTGTCTCGCCTTGGGCAGTAACCACGATCGAATGAGATGCTCGGCCAACTGTGCTGGTCCCAAGTGTCCCTCCCGGCAAGATCGGACGGCTCGGACAAAGCCCGTCTTGAACACTCGCTCAAGCAGAATGGTTTAGAGCGGCGACAGTCATCCATTAACCATGGATTTTTCAGTGCGCCAAGAGTTCCTTTTTTTATCCCGGAAAACCCGGAACTAAAACGTGCAGTGTCTTATTTTCACAGCTCACAGTTTAAGTTCGCATGTACCTATTTACAGTTCCCGATATGTTTGTATAATTTTTTCTCTCAAGTCGCTGCATTGATGTATTGCAGTAATCGATACAGAAAGGAAAACGTACAGCAAGATAAAACAAACGCAATACAAGCACAAAAGCAAGCCGAATAAAAATTCCTGGCTTGCAAAGGTCCAAATTCTTTATTTTGAGAGAGAAAGTGAAGAAAAAAAATTTGCCAATCTTAATGCAAAGTTCTAATAAAATTACTGGAATTACAAAACAACGCAGAAATAAAAAAAGATATTCTAACCTGCACATCTTATCATTTACATAGTGTTTGTTTACCGAGCACCCGACAGTATTCGAGCAGATGAGTGAACACATAGCACGCCAGCAAGTAGTGATAAAACAGTGAGGCACGAGACGAAGGAAGGAAATACAAGCATTGCTAGGCTTACCCTAAATAGCACGCGTCAAAGAAAGAAAATGGTGAAGCGGAACAAGCTAAAGTAAGTGGGTGGTGAAAAGCGCGTAATCGTCCAGCATGTGTGCTGCGAAATCCGAGAAGGCAAAATGGGCCTTCAAGCGGCGTGAGATAAATAACAGTGAGACTTGAAGGGAAAAATACGGAAGCGAGGCATCGCAATGCCTCTGATTATGATGATGGTGATGCGATGTCCTGAGTCAGGTCAGTTGGGCAGATGAGAAAGTTAGCTTAGGCATATGGTCGCAGTTGGCGCAGGACAGGGTTGATTTGATGTCAGCAGAAGAGGCCTTTCTCCTGCAGTGAATTTATGGTTTGGCTGAAGGTGAAGACGTTGACGATGCCTTGGAAGTAGTTCATATTATGATGACCTTAGTAAGACAACACGGGTTAGGAAATGGGTAAAGTGTGCAAAGACGAGTAATAGTTAGCCACATTCACTAACACTGTGAAGGGCAATGAATTTGATGACGATGGCACCATTTAAGTAAGGGCAGTGCTCCACAAGGTTACGGCAGTGTAACAGGCGCTCAATAAACGACGTCATATTATATTAAACTCCCTCCAAGGTTCATGTACACTACATCACCAAGCATGGATGGATGGATGGAGGACGGATGTATCGTTCCCTTTGAAACTGGCTGGGGACAGCGGCCTCTCCCAGAACCCCGCCTCAACCTTGGCTAAGGCCCTCAAGGCAAGCGTTCACTTAACGGGACACTGAGGATAGCTCCCTCCAATTTTTATTCTTTGCAAACAAAGCGACTCTATTGCTCTTTTGGGGTGTGTTACTGTACGACTAGCAGGCAGGAAAAGGCGTAACTATTGCGAAGAAGTCTGCATTTGAAAAATTTTTCTTTGCTGAATTCCAGAGGGACTCCATGATTACCGCGTTTAAAGCGAATGGCGGTGTTACGTAGCCTCTGGGATCCACACAAAAACATGTGCCGACGCATCGCAGTTTGCTTGCCGAAACGGCCGCAGGTAGTGACGCCTGCACTTCATTGTTTGACTTTATCTAAATTATAAACGCTCCATTTCCAATGAGAGTAGCATCTCTGTTACTCTAACGCTGTAATCTATTGATTCAGTCCAGCTTCAAGTCGCCGTATCTTTCCGTATAGCTCTGTTAGCAAGTACACCTTGGAGTTTTCTGCTGCGGCGCACTACGACGCCGCTCGCCATGTTGCTTATACCGTAGCACTGCATATACTTCATATGCAGATATGCAGCATATACAAAGCATATGTACAAGGGCAGTCTCTATCAAAGTAATCGTTGTGAAGGTTTTCTCCATGAATCCAGGGGAAGTATTTTGTAACGTTTTTTTCGTGGTTTATTATCTTGTTTCTCTGCCGCTGGTCACACTAGCCTTTGAAAACGGCACGAGCGAATGACACAGCGTGTTGGGCCGTACGTCAGTCATGATGTCACGTGTCGCAACTATCCACGGTAGAAAGGCAAAAACATGAATAAGGTAAATGTGTTTTATAAAATACCGGGCCAGCAATCGATTTATTTTGTGATAACAGAGAGCTTCAGACCGGATGCGCCGACTCCTTTCCCTCATTTTTCTAAAGTTGAGGCGCATGAATCTGTGTTGAGGTAACTTCCTCACGGGCGATGTATGGTCTGTCAACAAAGACGAACAACATTCCTCGAATATTTCAATTTTTATTTTTGTGCTAAAATACAAAGCAAATCTGGATAAGCGTATTTTTCAACGGGAAGTTGTTTATTATGGCAATTTTTTATATATCCCAAGATTCTACAATAACAGTCGATATAACTCCTTAATCTCGCGTCAGCAGGCTTGCAATTTCTTGCCGTTGAACTTTGTAGCTATCGTCCGAAATGTTTCCCATTGGTTCTCTACGGCAGCCTAAACTTCTGGATGCGAGTTATGAACAAACTTTACAAAGAAAAGATTTTGCTATGCACCGGTACAGTGGACCATTACCTTCAATATTTCCGTAACGGTACCTTATAAATTATATTTCACTCGTGGCGCACAATTGAAACTAATGTCCAAGAATCCTGAGCTTGAAATAAGTCGACCCGTTAAGTTAATAATATCTAACTTTCGACTATTTGAATCGAAGGCGTGGTAGCGTCTACATGAGGAGCATTAAAATGACCCCTCGAAGAAATGAAGTAATCGCCATAGCTGCACCTCTACCTTCTTCCTGCCATGCATTCGTACTTTACGTACGGATTACCAGAAATTCCCCCTGTATGCGAAGACCGCAGGCATGGCTCATTATGAATATACCTCATTATCTACTGTAGGTGAAAGCATGAAACTCGACTCAGCGACGGCGTAGCGTGCCCTAGAAGGCCTCATAAATGGTCGTGGCCGCACACCGGAGCTGGGGAGGTCCTCCGCTACTAGCCCACTGTTTTGCCCGCTTCAGAGCACTGGCCTGGAGAGCACCCGTGGTCTCCCTGGCTGCTTTCGTGGTGTGAGGAGTCCCCCGCCATCAGCCGCGTTTCTTAGCTGCTGAGCGAGCTCGGCTTTCTTTGCCTCTTTTTGTACTCTGCTTGCGGGCACATTCAGCCGCTTTCACTCTTTTTCGTGCTCAGTAGCGTGCAGCCTCCCTCACAGGACTCACTGGTTGACGCGCCACAGCACTCGTCGACTCTCGATGGCCTGAGCAAACATTCTCGACGCTGAGCAAAGCAATGGCGCCGGTTTTAATTCCGCTCAGGGGCGTAAGTTTTAAAGCGAAAGCTTAAGGGTACCGTTCAGCTGGAAACCCGCAGTCGTCTTCGTCTGCGTAGTCGGCGGAGGGATGGCCACACTGGCCACGTGACCTCGTGATGTCATCACAAACTGCCCAATGCGGCATGTGGAAACCTGACCACCGGATTGTGAGCAAACAGGCCTCCATGGAAGGTGGGACTTAATTACTGGTCGCGAGAGGTTGTTCGCGAAGAGCAACCTGGGTCTCACAAGCCCCGCCGGTGGCAGTGGTTTAAACATCCTGCAGGGGGAGTGGCGCATCGCTTAACCGCTCTGCTCCAGGAGTGCTATGATGGCACCCCGCGATCTACGAATGTAAAGTAGAGAATGACCGTGTCTGGGAAGTGATACGCAACGCGGTCTTCGAGCAGCTGCGGAGACCCATGAACGGTATCGTTTCACACCCTTAAGGAAGAGCTTAAGTCTCTGTACAGGTTGCTTATCTGCTGAATACCATTCGCAAGGAAAACTTCGGAGTGTTTTGAATAGGTTCGCCGTCATTTCCACCGCGTTTTAAAGTCGATCTTCAATTGCGTTCCCTGAGAATAGGAGCTAGAGGTGTTTCATGCTCAATACTCCTTGCGACAGGGGCCCAGCTGGATAACCTTCCGTTTGACGTGCAGGAGAACGCAAGGGGTTTTCATTTCGGCAAACTACGATGTTTATTTGCGGGAAACGGGTCTCTTACAACAACTGCCGAAAGTTAAAGTAGAAACTAATTCAAAGATGTTAACTCCCGTTTTAGGCAATCCATAATTAATCGATCTAAAGAGTATCAGCTTTCGGCAGTGGCTGTGCAAGCTGAACAAACATGTAACCGTTGGTGCAAGAGAGGAGGCATCAAGTGCTCGCCAGAAACCACGTTTTGCCGAAGCCATACGGGGAAGAAATCCCTCCACCGCTCCCCACGGAACGCGAAGCCTGCACTCCAAAATCCAAAGGAGCCCCGCAATCCACTGCAGCCAGAGCGAGCGGGTCGGCCGCCGAGTGGAAATCAAAGAGCCACACGTATGGGAACCGGAGAAGGGCTTGTGCGAAGGAGGTGCACTCGGGGCATGTACTATACGCCCTAATCGCCGTGCTACAACGCCGGTGTAGACGTGATGGCTCAGAGAGCACGAACGTGCGCGACAGAACGGACGCTGCCGTTTCTGTTTCTATTCTGTTCTGAGGTCGAAATAAACTCGGGCACTTTCGTTTGTCGTGTCACGTTCGTACTTTCTTTTCATCCATCCAGTTTTAACAGCTTTTGTATCTTTTTTGGAACCTCTTTTTCAGCGTTTCTTTTGAGCGAATAAATACTTCAACTTTGTCTGCAGCGCAACAGAAGAAGAGCACAGCGAAAGAGCCCAGGAATGCTGGGACCTATGGGCAATATCGGGCTAAGCTCAAGGCAGTGGATGTATTTCCAACAGTTCTCGTTATAAACGAACTGTGGGCGCTGGCCGGTTCAGTAACGAAGTGTGCTCATTCTGTATCTTTGTCAATGGCACACGTGCAATTTAGACAAGCGACAGGGATCGCAATAATGCTAGTGGTGTATGAATAAAGGCCCCAGCATAAAAGACGCCAAAATGCGTACTGCATTGCATTCGGTGAAGATGTATTGCAGTAAAACTGCGTCCTTATTAATCAGTGATTACCCCTTTTATGCTCAAGTACAATCATGCAGAGATTAGCAGACATTGTTAAACTGTTCGCTTACATGCGACAAAAACTTCAAATTTCTTAGCTAATGCACGTATAAAAGACATGCGAAGATATGTAGGATAATTGCTGCTTTGAGAACTGTGTAATGATGGACTGCACAGATATGAGACTTAGCTGGGCCGACGGGTGTTCGGCAAAGCAAAGATGTCGACTTAGCGCTTAACTCAGGAACGTGGTGCTTGCTCAGCCCAGACCATGTTATTCAGGATGTGTATTCGTACAGCCATCTATAAAGAAATTTATAATAATAGCGCAACAACAACACTGAACATATGCCTGGTTGAAAGCAGTTATTGAACTGAACAATTTCAGTCGCATGGAATCGCACTATTCTTAAAAAGTCCAAATAAGCCAACTGCAAGAACTTGCATAGCATAACCAAAGCACCTACAATTGATCATACTTTTAGCGCTCGAATACAACAGATACGTACCAGCGCGTGGTGGCGTGCGATGATCCTTGGTGACCTGTGTTGCCGTCGGTTTCATTTCCTCCTATCGGCGTACCAGTTCAAGCTAATGACTGCGTCGTTCAGCAGCAACCTTATTTAATGATATTTGCCCCAATAAGTAGCCCACATTGGGGCTCAGAATATCTGGCCGTAAAAAGCACCATCCGAACAAGACTTGAAGGATCACGGACGCACCAGAGCAATTGAGGGGACTAATAAGGATATCTGCGTAAGTTGCAGAGGAGCAGAGTGGTAGCATTTAGGTCGGCTCTCCCGGTGACGGGCATTAGTCGGCCGCTGCCGAGTATAGCCTTGCCTTCTTTCTATCTGAAGTCATTTGGGATATCAGGTCGCCCCGACCGCCAAACTGCTGTCAAGTTGCACTAGCCACCCGCGCAGGAATGATGGTTATCCCTAGCGGTTCAGATCATCCTCGCTATGATGAGGCAGCAACCAGTCCATAACTTATCGCATATCACGGCGCGCGTTTTCCACGTTCCGGATGAATGCGCTGACGTACTTTCACGAATATGCTGACAGCGGCGTCACCCGTTTACTTCGAGGCGATGAGCGCGCATGCTCTGTTCGTTCAAAACGCAAAACTAATCCATATTAGTCTTTCCTGAGAAATTTCGCCACTGTAGGAGATGGTGCTGTTAAGAATGTATGTTTTTTAATGCGAGGTGCTCGAGGTAGAGCCGATGAGAGCTATTCGATGGCTCTTTTCTTTTTCATTTGCGTTGTAAAGGGAATTAACGACTAGTGCTCCGAAAAAGGCGATACAAGGAAGCACAATCAGCGAGAGATGATAGCCGAAGGGGTATAGTATTTGACCAACACAGGCGGCCAGTAGTGAACGCCAAGCATAACTGCAGCCGCCTTTCATGCTAGAATGCGTGCAGTAATAGAGCTCAGTGAAACTTAGTGAGTAGGAAAACGTCACATTAGCTGTTTCTTCTGCCTATAAAATCCGCGCACAAAAAGAATTAACTTCGGGGGAGGAAACGAGCCATGGATAGAAGAACAGCGGAGAACGTGGAAGGCAGTGTTAAGGACATGTGTTTCTTACGGCGCTATACTTGTTCTAGCTTCATTTTCCCGGCGTCGTAGAGTAGTTGTCCGTACGCATGTGAGTTGTGCACAGCCACGCAGCACAGGTGTCCTTCCAGTGAGGGGGAGGGGCCGAGCCGAAGAGAAAGGCGCGACAGAGGAGGCATACAGAAAAGACAGAGAGAAAAACTTCATTTTACAAGGTCGTCACTAGTCTCTCAAGCGAAGGGAATTTCACTCCTCGCCCGGCACAGCGTAAACGTAGTGTGCGAGGAGTGAGAGTAGGCATGGTTCGGTCCTCGATGGTGGAGCGAAGCAGCTCCGTCAGCGACCATTCGTACCATCCGGGTAGACGCCCATTAAATTTTTTAAGTGGTCCGCCTTGCATTGCAAAAGAACGATAGGAAAATCTATATGAAAGTGTGCACATCAAAGTCTCCCGGAGGAAGCACAGTGGATTTCGATGTCGCAGGTCATGGAGGCTGCTGGTTGTAATCGTGGTGGACAGCTAAGGCGTCTACAAAACGACCATTTCGAGACGCGTCGACAACAATATGTAAAAATGGCATAGTTTATATTGCGAAATAAGTCGGTTCGAGACTAAGTCATGTGTGGTCGTCGAGATAAAGATGGCGCCCGCTCAAATCTCCCGTAGCACAAGTTCCTTGAAGTGGATATGAGCAACTAACATAAACCCGTAGGCGCGGGATGTCATGTAGAGACTTACAGTCGGTAGAGGTCAGCAAAGGAAGAGACGGAACTAAGGAGAAAGAATTGAACAAACAAAAACAATGTCTGATGAACACGGCTGAGCAAGGACAGACGTCTCGAGAAAAAAATGAACTCACGAAAGAAACAACAAATGGTTGTAATATGTGTATTTGGCGTAATAAAACAATAAGTCGCAACTAAGGTAAATAAGAAAAATAATGTGTAAAATAAAACAACGGGTTGCCGACACCGGTGGACCAAAGGGAATTTCGTGAAGAACTGCTGCGTAATGTGCAGAAGGTTAAACCGCACGCGCACTTGCGATTTGCTGGCCACGGTGCGCTACCATGTCTACTAAGGTAAGTTTTCGGGACATGTCTATTTCTGGCGGCAACAGCTGAGAACTCCCTGCCATGCAACCAGCCTATTTCCACCAGCTGTCGGTGTCACAGAGGAGAAGGGACAAGGCCTCGGCAGTTTATCTAGGCTCGGTGGATTATATGAGCCTCACATTTCAAAGCATGCCGGCTTCGACCACAAAAACATTTTAGTTGACCATATCACAAAACACCACTCACCTTGCAAGAAAAATTCGTCAAGCTGGGCCTAGTCTAGTCCACCTCAGACACGGCCTCATGAAATTATCTTTAGCGACACCAAGCCATCCTGATGAAAAAGCTGAGAGTCCAAGGGTAAACGTAGATGCGCAGAAAAATTAAATAACTTTAACTCAAAAGACAGGCACAGTAAGCACACATATGCGGTACTCACAAATAGACAAGGGCTACGTTCCTTTGTGTTCTATCCTTTATCGATTGATCATCGAAACATGCACCAGCGAGCTCTAACGAAAGTATCTTTGAAACAAGAAAGCTTTACCGAAGAGCAGCTCTATGAAACTGGCTGACGTGTTGGCTGCCAAAGCTACATCGGGTGCTGATAGTAACGATTGTAAAAGCTGGCCGGTGCAACTCATATCATCAGGTGCGCGCCAGACATTCACAACATTCTCGTGAGTGTTGCACTAAAATCAAAATCTTGACCTTGTTATCCTTTTCTTCATTTTTTTTTTTGGCTTAGAGAAACGTGTCAGCGTTTTTAAGTACGCAGGAAAAAAATACCGTCTTTCTTCCTCTTCGCTCACAACACAAAAAAACAGTGAAAGAGAAACAAAAGGTTTTATGTCTACACAAGCTAGTGATTCACACTGCATTCTACTGAAAGAAAATAAATTTGCTGAGAATACGGCGTAATTGCTTCATCGAACAGCTGAAGTTGTAAATTGACCGAGGAGAACGTAACCCTGAGTGCAGCGTTTAAATATGCAGCACACTCATTCTCAGGCGAAAAGCCGACAAACGCTAATGGACGATACGTGGTGCAGCATGGATGGACGACGGGAGAATTCTGCTTGGAAGGTATTTGCGGATGCGACTCACGTTCGTGTCTTCTAAGCGAGCTTTTAACGAATGGAGCTTCAGCTGCACAAAGGGAGAGCCGTTAGTTGTGTGCCAGAATTAACAAACAGTTTTAATGCATTAGAAGCCTAATTGTACGAGATATTGCTGCACGAAGTTCGTGCTCTACACGACAATCATTAAGAAGTAAAAGAAAAGCTCCAATCTTACAAAAAATGGCTGAGGCTTAGCTAAGGTTAAGCCTAGTCAGATGCGAAGCATATTGATGGCTAGGCTTGGTAATACATGGCTTTCCTTGGTTGAATACTTGGTCATTTTAATACAACCACTAGAAGTGTAGCAAGGATTGCCGTGGCAGCTATATACGGGATCATCGGTGAATTCAATGCAGAGTGTAGAACCGCTGCCCCAGCACCGGCTACAACAGCATTCTTGGCACCCATGGAAAGAACGTTGTCGCCGAGCCACATATTCCGCACGCCGCTTAGCCAGACGTTCATCCCGCTCTTCATCGGTCTCTGTGGCACGCTGAAGCTTTCGCTTCTCGTTCAAATCAGCCCTGCTTCTAGGCGGCATCCCAACACCTGGCCGCCTCGTAAGTGCCCGGAGAGCGAGGCAAGCTCAGCTTTATACCGCTGCTGTAGCGTCACGTGGTCAGCTGCAACGCCTCTGATGTGGAGCCTCCACCGCCGCGGCCGACCGCGCGAGCCGGCAGCCCATCTCTCCTCTGCTGTGACGTCATGTTGTCACGTGGTGTCACGTGGTCACGCTTAAGGTCAATGGTAGCTCCACCGCCGCGTTCGACGGGCTGTAGTGTAGCTCTAGTAATATGCTTCACATAAAAATACGAAGGTAACACAAACAGCTATTTCTCCTTATCAAAAACGGGAGTCAACTATAGTTGTATGCAACAGAAGAACCCTGTCGAACGTGCCCCTCAAAGAAGGTCCTGCAGCTAATCGATCAATTCTAATGACGTCGTAGTTAATAACCTATTGCGAAACGCAGGTGACTGACAGATGCACCCGTGAAACGGAATTCACCGTGACATCACGGCAATCGGTCGATTCCATTGACTGGAGGGCCTCCTTTGTGAAGTATTTACACCAGGATCTTAAGCTGTGTCCAAGTGTAGCCATCTTAATTTAGACACCTGGCACTGCTGCTAAACAGTAAAGTTGCTTCCGCAAGAAAGGCATTTGTATGCTCGTGAAAGCACGGGAGGGGGGAGGGGGACAGCATAAATATTTCCGAGAAGCATAAAAATAAAATACGATAAGTGTATGGGAACATTCGCGGTCCAATGCAGAAGCTCTATGGCTTGGTTTCGCCTGCGCCCGCTTAACGCTCCTGACAAATTTCCATTGGTCACCCGGGTACAAATTGTGGTGCGCTCTGAAGAAACTCTAATCAGCAAGCGCATCTGTGGCAGCCCGTCGTCCTATATATTCTATCATCATCACCGCACATGCGCACCATGATCATCTTGTGGCATGGCCTGCTCTTCGGCGTTGCAGAACCGCTGGGCGTAGAGAAATCCCATCAGCTCTAAATAGCGTGACCAAGGCTTTACGAAATAAGCAGCAGCTTAGAAACAAGCTCCGAAGGAACTTTTCTCAGTTTCCCCTCTGCATCAGCCGTGGGCATGTGCCATTCAGCCTGAGGCCATCATCATCATCATCATCAGTCGGGTAGGAACAATTACCAATCTCAACACAAAGTTTCTTTTAAGTGCAACCTTTAGCTTCGTGCTTTTAGTGCTGTCTTCTTCTCCACAGCTTCTTCTCTTTCGCCATAGCTTTGACAAGAACAATCTTTTGTCTGCAAACTTAATAGAAATGTAAAATAATGCAAGAAACTTCAAGAGCGGAGCGGAAATCCATATATATATATATAGGAAAAAGCAAAATGACATCTCCAAGAATTCATCAAAGAAAGGAACTCTATCTGGGTAAGCGTGGGCGCTCACTACTCTTGCTTTTCTCTATATATATTGTCTTATTTTCTTTTCCCCGCAACTTTCAGCCGTGCAAAACGGGGAACCACGGACAGCTGTTGGAGATAATTACTCCGGCCCTCATTTCTCCTGTAGAGATTGCTAGTGTTAGATATTGGTGGACGTTTACCTAGTGCGATATGGTACCATGTGAGTGCTCCATCCTTATGGCCATGGCTCTAGACGTGCGTGGAGGCACGATTAGTTGCAAACATCCAAATCCAAATAATAACGGCCAAGGGATCCCGATACAAAGTTTTGGACATCCAAAGGTGGACATAACTGAAAAGGAATGAAATACTGGTAAAGCCAGATGTGGTGGCCCAGCCCATAAGCATACCTGGGAAAAGTTCGGAAAACGGGGATGAAGGTTTGAGGAACTGGTTACTGAGGTGCGGATTATGGGAAGTAAGGCAATAGCGAGGCGACTACACAGGTTACCCTTTCGGGAATGGCATTCCTGGCCAAACTTGGCTCTTAGGGCTCAGCCTCACCTAGACAGCATAGTATTCGGGCAGCTGGCGAAAGCAAGTGTCTTCGGTGGGACATATTACGACGCCTGAAGCCATACTGATAGCGATCATGGCGGAGAGTGTTCTTTATGCATTATCTCTGTACAAAAAAAAAAAGGTGCCTCAAATTCTGAGGAAGCTGAGATGACCGAAGCATAGGAGATTATTAGCGAAGCTGGCCGCGCGCTTTCGGTATCACAGTATTCCTGCTCTGCAATCCTTTGCAGCGACCCAGCCAATTTGATGGCCTCCGATGTTGCTCACTGAGGATAAAAAATTACCTGTACACGCTAAGAGTCTGTCACGTTCTGCTGAAGCGGCCCATGGCAGGGGAAGTGTGCTCTGTGCGAAAC